>NW_020837948.1:70321078-70445281 GCF_003676395.1 Aethalodelphis obliquidens
ACACACACACACACACACACACACACACACACACACACACACACACAATCAATGGAATACTACTCAGCCATAAAAAAGAATGAATTTTTGCCATTTGCAGCAACATAGGTGGACTTGGAGAGCATTATGCTAAATGAAATAAGTCAGACAGAGAAAGGCAAATACTGTGTGTGTGTGTGTGTGTGTGTGTGTGTGTGTGTGTAGCCATGGCCTCCCTCTGCTGTTCTTCAAGACTATATAGCTACATCTTATATGTATGAGGTTACATTAGTATAACCACAGGTTACACTCGTGGTTACCTGTGGTAGGGGGAGGGGCAAGATAGGAGTAGGGGATTAAGAGGTACAAACTATTAAGTATATAATAAAATATAATGACATATTGTACAACACAGGGAATATAGCCAATATTTTATAATAATTATAAATGGAGTATAACCTTTAAAAATTGTGAATCACTGTATTGTGCACCTGTAACTTATATAATACTGTACAGCACTATACTTCAATTAAAAAAGAATTAAAGGATTATCATAATTTAAAAAGTAAAGGAAGATAGGAGGACAATATTTCATCAAATGAAGAATGTCAGTAAAAAAATAGAAATTGTAAAAAAGAACCAAAGAGAAATTCCAGAGTTGAAAGTTAAAATAACCTAAATGAAAAATTTACTAGAGGGGTTCAACAGAAGATATGACCTGTCAGTAGAAAGAATTAATAAAGATATATTGATAAATATTATATAATATAAATAACAGAAAAGTAATGAAGAAAAATAAACAGAACCTCAAAGAAATGTGAGACACCATTACATACAGCAATATATGCATAATTGGAGTATCAGAAAGTAGAAGAATGGTCCAGAAAAAGTATTTGAACCACAATAATTTGTTCCTTGAGAAATTACCTTTTCTTCTGAGTCTAACCTTCCTATTTTACATTGTTAAAATTTCCCTTTGTGGGAAAAAAAAAAAAAAGGAAATGTTACTTCTAGTAGATGGTAATTATTTTGTAAGGCCTTTAATTTGCAAAATAAAATGTTGGCACTCTATTGATCTCAAAATTTTTTTAATATAAAAATTTTATTGTTCCATAAAATCCTAAATTGTGGAACCACTGGTTTACGAACTATGTCTATTCAGTGGCCCTTGGAACCTGACAGTGTTAAGAAAAATAATAATCATTAAAGTTTTAACATGAGAAGGGTATTATAGATCTTCAAATGCCTAGCAAAAATACTTACTACGAAGTAAACTTAATGAATATGTGTCGGAATGAATGACAATTGGATCACAAGTATGTGATTTACTCTTGGCATGTGTGTGTGTGTGTGTGTGTGTGTGTGTGTGTGTGTGTGTGTGTGTAGCCATGGCCTCCTTCTGCTGTTCTTCAAGACTATATAGCTACATCTCATATGTATGAGGTTACGTGTTCCTTGATAGTCTTATTCCCATGACATTTTCCTTTGAGCTATTTATATGCATGCTGAGTTTTCAGTTGAGTTTCAGAAATCCTCTCCACTAAGTATTAAGGAAAAACTGGAACTATCCCCTCCTCCAGTTTTCAGTAATGTTTTCTATTAGTGGTATGGCTGGTGCTGCATTTGCACGTGTTCACTGTTTTCATTAAATTTTCACATTTCTTCTTCTCAGTCTCTGAAAACCTTTTCAATAATTTTATTTGTTCTTCCTCACTGTCTGCAGAGGCACTCTTAATTTCTTGGTGAGAAACTGAAAAATATATTAGCTCCATGGAGGTTTCACTTTACCATTTCTCTTCCATGGGCTGAGTCTAAGCCTTCTTCATGTGTTGTGAACAGGTAGTACCGTGCGGACTGCTATGAAAATGCTTGGTAATAATTATACTCCCTGGACCTTTGTGGAATAACCTGCTTACCCAATTTAGCACACAGGTGGTTGGGAAACATCTGCAGTCTTTCTTGTCGGAAACATGTCTGTAGGAGGAAGCGCTGGCTCTGAGACACCACCTCATCTCTGTTGGTGTTTCAAGAGCACGCCTTTGATGGGGCTTCCCGAATTTGGATTACCAGCACATGAGGCTAAAGACTAGAACTGCAGTATTTTGGACCATGATGCACAACCAAGGTAAAACATCAGTGCCAGGAAATTATTGCTGATCCACCTGGTAACCCAGGAAGAATTGATCAGAGACTTAAAAGATTTAAAGTTGTAAGAAAGGAGGATTATTCCTTGGCTCAAAAGGCTGAGTACTCAAAAGGCAAGACCTGCCTGCACTCCTGTCAGCCACTAAATTATTGTCTTAGGAGAACAGAACCATAATGATAGCCAGAGTATTGCTTAATATCTGCTGCTATTTTAAAGTATTTCCCACAGCATTTCATTGTGTCTTAATGTTACTAAACTTTATATTGCATTTGCTTAAAACTGCTTTAATTGAAGCCATTTAAATTTACATATCCTACTGAGCCATTTTGTATACAAAGCATTAAAATGCGAAAGTGTTTCTTTTTGAAAGATAGCAAAGATAGAACAGTTGGTTATAGATTCTATTTGTGAAAAACCAGCCTTGAACAGGGCTAACAAGAGAGTGATTAAAGGGAGTGTATTAAACAATTGCCTAAGGGAGTCGCCCTTCCCTTGTACTGCATCAGCTCACAGTGGGACGTCTCTCACCTTTGCTGTTAGTGGAACTCATTTTTGGCACGTAATCACTTAAACTATTATGGATATCTTGAATTATGAATATCTCTTCTCCACAGCTGAACTGCCATCTTGATTTTACGCTGGCCCTCGTAGTACCAGGGACAGAGGTGGCAATGTTGTAGGGGCTCGAGACAGAAGGATTTGGGGTCATCATTCTTAGAGGTCCCGGCTGGTCTCACAGAAGAGAATGGTTTACTAGGACTATTATGGTCTCATTTGAATTATTTACTGAGACCCTTTAGGGTGTGTACTTTTTCCATACAATTTTTTGTTACTTTATCTCTTAGATATGTTACCATGTATTCTTTTAGGCATGGATTTTGTTGGAGATACTGGTGTCAATTGATACTAACCCAAATTAAATGGATCAGATAATTGAGAAGCCCAGGGGGTAGGTAGGTCTGGACCTAGGACTCCAGAGATATCATCGGGACCATTTCTCTATCACACAGCTCAGTTTTTCTCTGTTCTGGCATCATTCAAGCAGACTCCACACACATAACCTTGCCACCAAGTTATATACTTCCCACAAGGTTTACGTCCTATTGCTTCAGCAACATCACTGGAATGACAGCTTCTCTGTACTGATAGTTTTTTTTTTTTGACACACACACACTGTATTTTATTTTTACAAGAGATAAATAAACTGACACCAAGCATTGTAAATGCATGACCACAACAGAAGCAACAATGATTGCAATTACCAAACACGAAACCCACTCATACTATGTCATAATATTGACATTCAGTCCAGGAATCCTATACTGTAACAGCTCCTTTACTTTGCAGTGAAAATTGATTTGTATATTTTTTGCCTCTGAGTCCTTGTGGGATTTTTTTTTTTATTAAAACAGAAAGTCACAAAAATTATAATCATCCTCATCAGTTCACTCAGTCCCATGTAATTAATTTTTTTTCATCTTGATCTTTTGTTAGCACTTGTATGAATTCATCAGTTTTCCATTAGAGTTCTGAAAATGCTTATTCATTCAGTTCAGCAGCATAGTCAGTTACCAGAAACCTGTACTTGTCAGAGTCTTTTCCATGAATTCCTTGAAGATGAAACCCTTTTATAGGAACATTTTTGCAAAAGCATCAGAGTACACCCAGAACTGTCTGTAAATGACAAACGACTTAAAAATGAACACGGTTATAGATTTGATGAAAGTTCATAATAATGCAATTGACAAGGAAATTTAGTTATTTCTGAGATATACATTTTAAAGTAATAACTAGACTTATGACTTATAACATTATACCAGAACATATAAGATTTTTAGAAATTTCATGTAATGTCTGAAATATTTATATTAACGTATTTCCATACAAATAACCCAAAGAAAGTTTAGTATTGTTTATTTGTTTGTTTTTTTATACTGCAAGTTCTTATTAGTCATCAGTTTCATACACATCAGTGTAGACATGTCAATCCCAA
Source organism: Aethalodelphis obliquidens (assembly GCF_003676395.1). Lineage (NCBI taxonomy): Eukaryota > Metazoa > Chordata > Mammalia > Artiodactyla > Delphinidae > Aethalodelphis > Aethalodelphis obliquidens. The sequence continues at coordinate 70,325,197 of NW_020837948.1, forward strand.
TCGCCCAATTCAGCACACCACCATCCCCACCCCACCGTGGTTTTCCCCCCTTGGTGTCAACTTGGTCTCAACTTCTGCCCTGCAAACCAGTTCATCTGTAGCATTTTTCTAGGTTCCACATACATGCATTAATATACGATATTTGTTTTGCTCTTTCTGACTTACTTCACTCTGTATGACAGTCATTAGGTCCACCCATATCTCAGCAAATGACTCAATTTTGTTCTTTTTTATGGCTGAATAATATTCCATTGTATATATGTACCACAACTTCTTTATCCATTCATCTATCGATGGGCATTTAGGTTGCTTCCATGACCTGGCTATTGTAAGTAGTGCTGCAATGAACATTGGGGTGAATGTGTCTTTCTGAATTATGGTTTTCTCTGGGTATGTGAACAGTAGTGGGATGGCTGGATCATATGGTAATTCTATTTTTGGTTAGTTTTTTTTTTAACATCTTTATTGGAGTGTAATTGCTTTACAATTGTGTGTTAGTTTCTGCTTTATAACAAAATGAATGAGTTATACATATACATATGTTACCATATCTCTTCCCTCTTGCATCTCCCTCCCTTGCACCCTCCCTAGCCCACCCCTCTAGGTGGTCACAGAGCACCAAGCTGATCTCCCTGTGCTATGTGGCTGCTTCCCACTAGCTATCTATTTTATGTTTGGTAGTGTATATATGTCAATGCCACTCTCTTGCTTTGTCACAGCTTACCCTTCTACCTCCTCATATCCTGAAGTCCATTCTCTAGTAGGTCTGTGTCTTTATTCCTGTCTTACCCCTAGGTTCTTCATGACATTTTTTTTTCTTAAATTCCATATGTATGTGTTAGCATATGGTATTTGTTTTTCTCTTTCTGACTTACTTCACTCTGTATGACAGACTCTAGGTCCATCCACCTCACTACAAATAACTCAATTTCGTTTCTTTTTATGGCTGAGTAATATTCCATTGTATATATGTGCCATATCTTCTTTATCCATTCATCCAATGATGGACATTTAGGTTATTTCCATCTCCGGGCTATTGTAAATAGAGCTGCAATGAACATTTTGGTACGTGACTCTTTTTGAATTATGGTTTTCTCAGGGTATATGCCCAGTAGTGGGATTGCTGGGTCATATGGTACTCCTATTTTTAGTTTTTTAAGGACCTCCATACGTTCTCCATAGTGGCTGTATCAATTTACATTCCCACTCACAGTGCAAGAGGGTTCCCTTTCCTCCACACACTCTCCAGCATTTGTTATTTGTAGATTTTCTGATGATGCCCATTCTGACTGGTGTGAGGTGATACCTCATTGTAGTTTTGATTTGCATTTCTCTAATAATTAGTGATGTTGAGCAGTTTTTCATGTGCTTCTTGGCCATCTGTATGGCTTCTTTGGCGAAATGTCTATTTAGGTCTTCTGCCCAGTTTTGGATTGGGTTGTTTGTTTCTTTAATATTGAGCTGCATGGGCTGCTTATATATTTTGGAGATTAATCCTTTCTCCGTTGATTCGTTTGCAAATATTTTCTCCATTCTGAGGGTTGTCTTTTTGTCTTGTTTGTGGTTTCCTTTGCTGTGCATAAGCTTTGAAGTTTCATTATGTCCCATTTCTTTATTTTTGTTTTTATTTCCATTACTGTAGGTGATGGATCAGAAAAGATCTTGCTGTGATTTATGTCAAAGAATGTTCTTCCTATGTTTTCCTCTTAAGAGTTTTATAGTGTCCGGCCTTACATTTAGGTCTCTAATTCATTTTGAGTTTATTTTTGTGTATGGTGTTAGGGAGTGTTCTAATTTCATTATTTTACATGTAGCTGTCCAGTTTTCCCAGCACCACTTATTGAAGAGGCTGTCTTTTCTCCATTGTGTATTTTTGTCTCCTTTGTCATAGATTAGTTCACCATAGGTGCGTGGGTTTATCTCTGGGCTTCCTATCCTGTTCCATATCTATATTTCTGTTTTTGTGCCAGTGCCATATTGTCTTGATTACTGTAGCTTTGTAGTGTAGTCTGAAGTCAGGGAGTGTGATTCCTTCAGCACTGTTTTTTTCCCTCAAGACTGCTTTGGGTATTCGAGGTCTTTCGTGTCTCCATACAAATATTAAGTTTTTTTGTTCTACTTCTGTAAAAAATGCCATTGGTAATTTGATAGGGATTGCATTGAATCTGTAGATTGCTTTGGGTAGTAGAGTCATTTTCACAATATTGATTCTTCCAGTCCAAGAACTTGGTATATCTCTCCATCTGTTGGTATCATCTTTAATTTTGTTCATCAGTGTCTTATACTTTTCTGCATATAGGTCTTTTGTCTCCCTAGGTAGCTTTATTCCTAGGTATTTTATTCATTTTGTTGCAATCATAAATGGAAGTGTTTCCATAATTTCTCTTTCCGATTTTTCATCTTTAGTGTATAGGAATGCAAGAGATTTCTGTGCATTAATTTTGTATCCTGCAACTTTACCAGATTCATTGATTAGCTCTAGTAGTTTTCTGGTGGCATCTTTAGGATTCTCTATATATAGTATCATGTCATCTGCAAGCAGTGACAGTTTTACTTCTTCTTTTCCAATTTGGCTTCCTTTTATTTCTTTTTCCTCTCTGATTGCCATGGCTAGGACTTCCAAAACTATGTTGAATAATACTGGTGAGAGTGGACATCCTTGTCTCGTTCCTGATCTTAGAGGAAATGCTTTCAGTTTTTCACCATTGAGAATGATGTTTGCTGTGTGTTTGTTGTATACGGCCTTTATTATGTTGAGGTAGGTTCCCTCTCTGCCCACTTTCTGGAGAGTTTTTTTCATAAATAGGTGTTGAATTTTGTCAAATGCTTTTTCTGCATTTATTGAGATGATCATACGGTTTTTATTCTTCAATTTGTTATTATGGTGTATCATATTGATTTGTGTATATTGAAGAATCCTTGCATTCCTGGGATAAAACCCACTTGATCATGGTGTATTATCCTTTTAATGTGTTGTTGGATTCTATTTGCTAGTATTTTGTTGAGGATTTTTGCATCTATATTCATCAGTGATATTGGTCTGTAATTTTCTTTTTTTGTAGTATCTTTGTCTGGTTTTGGTATCAGGGTGATGGTGGCCTCATAGAATGATTTTGGGAGTGTTCCCTCCTCTCCAACTTTTTGGAAGAGTTTGAGAAGGATGGGTGTTAGCTCTTCTCTAAATGTTTGATAGAATTCACCTGTGAAGCCATCTGGTCCTGGACATTTGTTTGTTGGAGGATTTTTTAATCACACTTTCAATTTCATTACTTGTGATGGTCTGTTCTTATTTCCTGTTTCTTCCTGGTTCAGTCTTGGAAGGTTATACCTTTCTAAGAATTTGTCCATTTCTTCCAGGTTGTCCATTTTATTGGCATAGAGTTGCTTGTCGTAGTCTCTTAGGATGCTTTGTATTTCTGGGGTGTCTGTTGTAACTTCTCCTTTTTCATTTCTAATTTTATTGATTTGAGTCCTCTCCCTCTTTTTCTTGATGAGTCTGGCTAATGGTTTATCAATTTTCTTTATCTTCTCAAAGAACCAGCGTTTAGTTTTATTGATCTTTGCTGTTTTCTTTGTTTTTATTTCATTTATTTCTTCTCTGATCTTTATGATTTCTTTCCTTCTGCTAACTTTGGGGTTTGTTTGTTCTTCTTTCTCTAGTTAGGTGTAAGGTGTAAGGTTAGATTGTTTACTTGAGGTGTAAGGTGTAAGGTTAGATTGTTTACTTGAGATTTTTCTTGTTTCTTGAGGTAGGGTTGTATAGCTATAAACTTCCCTCTTCGAACTGCTTTTGTTGCATCCCTTAGGTTTTTGATCATTGGATTTTCATTGTCATTTGTCTGTAGGTATTTTTTCATTTCCTCTTTGATTTCTTCAGCGATCTCTTGGTTATCTATTAACGTAATGTTTAGTAACGTATAGTTTAGTGTTTGTGTTTTTTACGTTTTTTTCCCTGTAATTCATTTCTAATCTCATAGCGTTGTGGTCAGACAAGGTGCTTGATATGATTTCAATTTTCTTAAATTTACTGAGGGTTGATTTGTGACCCAAGATGTGATCTATCATGGAGAATGTTCCATGCGCACTTGAGAAGAAAGTGTAATCTGCTGTTTTTGGATGGAATGTCCTATAAATACCAATTAAATCTATCTGGTCTATTGTGTCATTTAAAGCTTGTGTTTCCTTATTTATTTTCATTTTGGATGATCTGTCCATTTCCTTTGGATGATCTGTCCATTTATTTTCATTTTGGATGATCTGTCATAGGTGTTAAAGTCCCCCACTATTATTGTGTTACTGTCGATTTCCTCTTTTATAGCTGTTAGCAGTTGCCTTATGTATTGAGGTCTCCTATGTTGGGTGCATATATATTTATAATTGTTATATCTTATTCTTGGATTGATCCCTTGATCATTATGTAGTGTGCTTCCTTTTCTCTTGTAACATTCTTTATTTTAAAGTCTATTTTATCTGATATGAGTATTGCTACTTCATCTTTCTTTTGATTTCTATTTGCATGGAATATCTATTTCCATCCGCTCACTTTCAGTCTGTATGTGTCTCTAGGTCTGAAGTGGGTCTCCTGTAGACAGCATATATATGGGTGTTGTTTTTGTATCTATTCAGCAAGCCTGTGTCTTTTGGTTGGAGCATTTAATCCATTCATGTTTAAGGTAATTATCGATATGTATGTTCCTATGACCATTTTCTTAATTGTTTTGGGTTTGTTTTTGTAGGTGCTTTTCTTCTTTTATGCTTCCCACTTAGAGAAGTTCCTTTAGCATTTGTTGTAGAGCTGGTTTGGTTGTGCTGAATTCTCTTAGCGTTTGCTTGTCTGTAAAGCTTTTGATTTCTCCATTGACTCTGAATGAGATCATTGCTGGGTAGAGCAATCTTGGATGTAGGTTCTTCCCTTTTTTCACTTTAAGTATATCATGCCACTCCCTTTTGGCTTGTAGATTTTCTGCTGGGAAGTCAGCTGTTAACCTTATGGGAGTTCCCTTGTATGTTATTTGTTGTTTTTCCCTTGCTGCTTTCCACAATTTTTCTTTGTCTTTAATTTTTGCCAATTTGATTACTATGTGTTTCAGCATGTTTCTCCTTGGGTTTATCCTGTATGGGACTCCCTGCGCTTCCTGGACTTGGGTGGCTATTTCCCTTCCCATGTTAGGGAAGTTTTCGACTATAATCTCTTCAAATATTTTCTCTGATCCTTTCTCTCTCTCTTCTCCTTCTGGGACCCCTATAATGTGAATGTTGTTGCATTTAATGTTTTCCTGCAAGTCTCTTAGGCTGTCTTCATTTCTTTTCATTCTTTTATCTTTATTCTGTTCTGCAGCAGTGAATTCCCCCATTCTGTCTTCCAGGTCACTTATCCGTTCTTCTGCCTCAGTTATTCTGCTATTGATTCCTTCTAGTGTAGTTTTCATTTCAGTTATTGTATTGTTCATCTCTGTTTGTTTGTTCTTTAATTCTTCTAGGTGTTTGTTAAACATTTCTTGCATCTTCTTGATTTTTGCCTCCATTCTTTTTCCAGGGTCCTGGATCATATTCACTATCATTATTCTGAATTCTTTTTCTGGAAGGTTGCCTATCTCCACTTCATTTAGTTGTTTTTCTGGGGTTTTATCTTGTCCCTTCACCTGGTACATAGCCCTCTGCCTTTTCATCTTGTCTATCTTTCTGTGAACGTGGTTTTCGTTCCACAGGCTGCAGGCTTGTAGTTATTCTTGCTTCTGCTGTCTTTTCTCTGATGGATGAGGCTATCTAAGAATCTTGTGCAAGTTTCCTGATAGGCGGGACTGGTGGTGGGTAGAGCTGGGTGTTGCTCTGGTGGGCAGAGCTCAGTAACACTTTAATCTGCTTGACTGCTGATGGGTGGTGCTGGGTTCCCTCCCTGTTGGTTGTTTGGCCTGAGGCAACCCAACTCTGGAGCCTTCCCTGGCTCTTTGGTGGGGCTAATGGCAGACTCTGGGAGGGCTCACGCCAAGGAGCATGTCCCAGAACTTCTGCTGCCAGTTTCCTTGTCCCCACGGTGAGCCACAGCCACCCCTGCCTCTGCAGGAGACCCTCCAACACTAGCAGGTAGGTCTGGTTCAGTCTCCCCTGGGGTCACTGCTCCTTCCCCTGGGTTGCGATGCGCACACTACTTTGTGTGCGGCCTCTGAGAGTGGAGTCTCTGTTTCTCCCAGTCCTGTTGAAGGCCTGCAATCAAATCCCACTAGGCTTCAAAGTCTGATACTCTAGCAATTCCTCCTCCCGTTTCTGGACCCCCAGGTTGGGAAGCCTGACATGGGGCTCAGAATCTTCACTCCAGTTGGGGGACTTCTGTGGTATAAGTGTTCTCCAGTCTGTGAGTCACCCACCCACCAGTTATGGGATTTGATTTTACTGTGATTGCGCCCCTACTACTGTCTCATTGTGGCTTCTCCTTTGTGTTTGGATGTGGGATATCTTTTTTGGTGAGTTCCAGTGTCTTCCTGTCGATGTTTGTCCAGCAGCTAGTTGTGATTCTGGTGTTTTTACAAGAGGGAGTGAGAGCACATCCTTTTACTCTGCCATCTTGGTTCGTCTCTCCTCTTCACCTTTTCTTTCAGGAAATCTTCCCATAAAGCCTTGTACTGATAGTTTTAATAAAAGTCTCAGGATTGACTCTCACTGGACTCAGTTAGGTCACACAACCATTACTGAACCAATCGCTGTGACCAGGGGAGGGTCATATACCAAGACTGCCTGAAATGGGGAGTGTGGTTTCCCCAAGTTAAATCATGATGTCACTTTTGGAAAATGGGGGAATACAGTTCCACCCCCTCAAAAGAAAAATAGTTTGAATTTGTGCCTGCCTTTATGAACTCTTCCCAATAATATCTGCTTTCCTTTTTTACTTGAACATACCTTCTCTTTCCTATATAACCAACTCTGCCTTTCAGCATCCCCCAAGTCATCACTGCATACTCCATGAAAACAGGTGGGAGTAATGAGAAACCATTGAAAAGAACAACCTTAAACCCTGTTTATGACAGAAACTAGGGTTTCATCTGACACTTTCCAGAGCCTGTGCGAAAGCCTACTTACTTCTGATGGATGATGTTTACCATGCTATTGCTTTCGAAGCCTCAGTTAGTTCACTTTAGGCTGCCAAGTGAGATTTTGGGAAGCTCCTCAAGGAAGGTTTTATAAATTTAATACAGGTGGACACCTTTTCTTGTGCTAACATACTCATTTAGTTTAACATTTTCTTCTTCACTATTGACCCAAAGTTCTCCTCTTTAGTCAAAAGTCATTAGAGTCAAAGGTCAAGGAATACTTTTGTAATATTGAAAGAAGTTCCTGACTGCTCTTGTTCTTACATCAGCTGGAATTGAAATCAGTGGTTCACACTGTTCTTTTTGCCAAAACAAGAGTAAATTATATCTGTGGTCAGAGTGCCTCTTCTAATGGCAAAGAAAGGCCTAGAATGATTCACCTACTCAGTATATGAGTGGTTTTCAAGGAATGAGAAAACAGCAGTAGAACAAATTTCCCCATTATGTGGTCCCATTTTTAACCAGATAGCAGTATTCAGCAATAGGGCTAGTTTCTTCTTCAGAACCTCTCTTCTGGTATCTGTACTGAATGATGTTTCAAAATATTGATAGTTAAAAACTCATTTGAAAATGGGTAAAGCTCTCAAGAAGTTTTTAAGTATTTCCAGATTCACATTTTAGTATTTTACTTTAAAATAGTTGTGGTTTTTTTGGTTAGTTTTAGGCCTTTCATAATTTGTCATTAATTTAAAACAAGTCTACAATAAGCACGAAATCTAAATTGTAGCCAGTACAGCATCCCATGATGCTTATTGCCCTGACTATTCTGATGTGTTCTTTTTTGAAGGACTTGGGTGTTACGTGGTCAGCACTATGCAAACAATTAATGTAATAGAGTGAAAATGTCCCTTCAGCAGAAATAGCTCCTTCTGGGAGGAGGGTAGCCTGCCTCTAGATTGAAGAAGAGTTAGGTAAGACCATTTCTGTCCAAAATGATTGGGCTGAATTCCAGATTCTCCTAATGAAACTTTGCTGAATAACTGCTATGTTTGCAGCTGTGGAAGTATTCAATATCAAGTGTTGATCGTTGCCACTTGATCAGCTACTTTAAAACTATCATTCTAGAAGCTAAACCCTAGTGATTGTTCAAAGAAGTTGATTGTATAGGAATTTACTTTTGATGACAGTGATGGGTTGTAATCTGGGGTGAGAGCATTTTTTAGTTGTTATGACTTTTGTTGAAGGAGATCTCTGTGAGAGTATGGGTTTTTCCATTGGCCTTTGGTAAATAATGGTATCTTTCAGGACTTAGAAGATAGGGATAGTGATACTTTTATTTTCTCAACTTCCCTGAAATATTCTGAAAACATCAGTTCAAGATCTAAATGTTTTTCTTTTCAGCTGTTATGGTAAAATACTTTTATTTTATCAATCTTTTTAAAAAATTAATTAATTTATTTTTTGCTGCATTGGGTTTTCGTTGCTGCTCAGGGACTTTCTCTAGTTGCGGCAAGCGGGGGCTACTCTTCATTGCAGTGTGCGAGCTTCTCATTGTGGCGGCTTCTCTTTTTGCAGAGCACGGGCTCTAGGCACGCAGGCTTCAGTAGTTGTGGCACGCGGGCTCTAGAGCGCAGGCTCAGTAGTTGTGATGCACGGGCTTAGTTGCTCTGCGGCATGTGGGATCTTCCCAGATCAGGGCTCGAAACTGCGTCCCCTGTGTTGACAGGTGGATTCTTAACCACTGCACCACCAGGGAAGTCCTATTTTATTAATCCTTAAAAACTTTACAATCAAGCAACTTTAAAGGCTTCATCTCAGGAGAAAACACTGTGACTGACAAAAATGATACTTCATTTTGGAAAGTAAATTTGTTAACCTTGTGAGAGAAATGATTTGATTTTGTGGTTTTCATTTCTGAATGCAATTGACACATCACAAACTTAAAAAAAATAATACTAGATCAACATTGATATTACAAGAAGACTAAAGTTCTGAAATGATTATATCCAAGATGCTAGAATGTGTATTATTTATGAGTGGTGAGTGGCATATACTTCTACTATTTAATTATAATTCTTTGATGTCTTGAAATTCTCAATTTAGGATTGTTTCTTTCTTATTTTAAGCAGAAGAAGTAAAATACTGATATAAAAAATCCAAATATATCAGTAAACTTGTATGAAAATTCTTTTAAATCGATAACCTAATTATTCTTAGTTCTTAGCTATTTCATTATAACTGCATTCAAACTACTCTAGAATGTAATGGCTTAAAAATAACCAGTTTTACTATTTTTTCTGATTCTCATACCTGGGCAGGCTCAGGAGGCAGTTATTTCCCTGGTGGTCCCTTATGTGGCTGTCTTCAGCTGGTGGGCCAACAGTGGGCTGGGGCCAGGTTCAGTTGGGATGCTGAGATGACCGGGCTTCCATTCCTCCATGTAGTTTCAGGGCCTGTCTCCCTTTTTACATGGTCTTTCAAAGTGATTCTTTAGTAGCAGAACTTCTTACACAGCAGCTCAGGGTACCCAAGAATGCAGGAGTAAAAGTTTCTAGGCCTTCTTAACCCTTAGACACGGAACTGGCACGGCATCACTTTCACAGCATTCTTTTGGTTAGGGAAAGTCACAGGGCCATCCCAGGTTCAAGGGGAGAGGATAACATGAGGGTGTACTACCTGGAAGCATGGTTTATTGGGGGCCACCAAAGGCACAGTCTCCTGCATTAGCGTTTATTGATGCATTCAAATGACGTGCGGTATTTCTATATTTGTTATAAAGTACAGGGTGCCGTGAGGATATGTAAATATTAGGGAAGGGAAGTTGGGATAATTTTCCCTGAGGAAGAGTGCTTGAATTAAGAATTAAAGAATGAGGGGAATAGAGTAGTGAAGTAATGGGCAAGGGAAGAGACGCATTCCAGGAGGTGACCCTGAAGTAGAAGAAAACATGCATTGAGGGGAGTGGGGTATTTGAGGAAATGAAAGTAGACAGTGTGACTATAATACAAAAGCTAGGGCAAGAGTGATGTGAAGTGGGGCTGAAATGGAAAATGGGAGCCAGAGCACATATGGGCTTGTCAGCCATGATAAGACTTTGTGAGAGCAATAGTATACCACTGAAGGATTTAAGGGATTAGGTGAGGATTGTGGCAAAAAAGCAGGTTGACAATTTGTAAAAATAAATCTAGTCTCTGTGTGGAGGAGAATTAATTTAAGATGACAAGAGTGAATGTAGAAAGATGGGTTTGGAGGTTATGACAGGAGTCTAGGTGAGATAGGATGATGGAGAGATTGGAGATTAAGTGTGAGTATAAGATGTTTAGTAGGCAAACCAGACCATACCTAGTTTGCTATGGTATGGGGGGAAAAATGGAGAAGAAAAAGTGAACAATGTCTCCTGGGTTTCTTGTTTGCAGAACTACATGAATGGTGGTACTGTTTATCTATAGCTATGTCTACGTCATCTAGGTATGTATGTGTGTATATACATACCTATATCTGTTTGTCTGTCTATCTCTACAGGAAATCAGGTGCTAGTGTGGGAAGGGGGAGAGGCAATCAAGAACTGGGATTTGTATATATTTAATTTGAGATGCTTTTAAGAAATTCAAGGAGAGACCTCGAATTAGTTCCAGGAGTTTGGATCTCAGAGAAGTCCAGTATGGAGATTAAATTTGTGATTGATTGCTGATAACAGAATCTGTGAGCACAAATTAGATCACTTTGGAGAGACAATAGATTCAAAAGAGATGGGGACAACAGACTGAGACTTGAGGAACTGAACTTTTTAAAGCCTGCCTCGAAGAGCTTGAACAGGCAGACTGAGAATGTGGGGAAATCCAGAAGAGTGTGATGTCACAGATGCCAAAGAGAGAGAGTTTTAAAGAAGAAGGGATTGAATAGCAATGTTAAATGCTGCAGAAGGGTCAAATAAGAGGAGGAATAATAAATGCCCATTGCATTTACTGATGAAGAGAAGGTCCTGGTAGCTTTCCAAAACTGTTTAAGTAGAGATGGTGAGGCAAGCTGTATTGAGATAGATTGATGAGTGAGAAAACAGTGAGGAAAGAAAGACAGGTAATGAATATGACTCTTAAAGGAGATTTGGTTATGAGTGAGAGAGAAATAAAAGATGATTGTATGGTCATATGCAGTTTTGGAGGGATCGGAGATAAGAGATAAGGGGTAAAATAGAGACTATAGGAGCATGGCTGGAAGAGTTAGTTTTAGGAGGACATACACTTTCTCTTTAATAATTGACTTACTAGTAAGCACTCAATTCAAAAGGAGCTACCCTTTCCAAGTTATATTTTTAAATTATTTTTTCATGTTTTTATTTCCTAAAGAGCAGGAATAAAGGTAATAAATGATACTTATAATTGTCAAGAACTGTGAAGGATCTTAGTTTTACTGACTTGTTAGCTAAGATGTTAGCCACTTTCAGGAATGCTGTCATAAGACAAAGACAAAGGACTTCATTACTCACAGCGCTACAAGCAATGCAAGCTTTATGTTTGTGTCAGTTACCCTTTTCCCCAAGTTCTATGGAGGCAAATGAAGCAGCCAAGTTGGATGTTGCACACATAGTGGGTTTGCATCACAGCTGCGGAACTCTGAGCTTAGGGAACCTGAATATTTTATAATAGGCTACAGCAAACCTGACCAACCTTTGCCCTGGAGGGATACATTATACTTATTATACTGGTATACTGGACAATAAACAAACCTTCCCTCTGTTCCATAGGAAAACACTATTCCTCTCTGTCTTCTTTTTTTTTTTAGCAATATGTTTTTTAAATTTTATTGACGTATAGCTGATTTACAGTTGTGTTAATTTCTGCTGTACAGCAAAGTGATTCAGTTATACATATAAATATATTCTTTTTCATTTTTATTCTTTTCCATTATGGTTTATCACAAGATATTGTATATAGTTCCCTGTGCTATGCAGTAGGACCTTGTTGTTAATCCATCCTATATATATTAGTTTGCATCTGCTAATCCCAAACTCCCAATATTTCCCTCCCCTTCCCTCCTCCCCCTTGGTAACCACAAGATTGTTCTTTATATCTGTGAGTCTTTTTCTGTTTTGTAGACATGTTCATTTGTGTCATATTTTAGATTCCACATATAAGTGATATCATATGTTTTTGTTTTTCTCTTTCTGACTTACTTCACTTCATATGATAATCTCTAGTTGCTCCATGTTGCTGCAAATGACATTATTTCATTATTTTTTATGGCTGAGTAATATTCCATTGTATATATATACCACATCTTCTTTATCCATTCATCTGTTGATGGACATTTAGGTTGTTTCCATGTCTTGGCTATTGTGAATAGTGCTGCTATGAATATAGGGGTGCATAGGGTATCTTTTCAAATTATAGTTTTGTCTGGGTATGTGCCCAGGGGTGGGATTGCTGGATCATATGGCAACTCTATTTTTACCTTTTTTGTGGAACCTCCATACTGTTTTCCATAATGGCTGCACCAACTTACACTCCCACCAAGAGTGTAAGAGGGTTCCCTTTTCTCCATGCCCTCTCCAACATTTATTATTTGTAGACTTTTTAATGATGGCCATTCTGACCAGTGTGGGGTGGTACCTCAGTGTAGTTTTGATTTGCATTTCTCTAATAATTAGCAATGATGAGCATCTTCTCATGTGCATATTGGACATCTGTATGTCTTCTTTGGATAAATGTCTGTTTAGGTCTTCTGCCCATTTTTGATTGGGTTGTTTGCTTTTTGTTATTGAGTTGTATGATCTGTTTGTATATTTTGGAAATTAATCCCTTGTCGGTCGCATCATTTGCAAATATTGTCTCCCAGTCCATAGGTTGTCTTTTTGTTTTGTTTATGGTTTCCTTTGCTGTGCAAAGGTTTATAAGTTTGGTTAGGTCCCATTTGTTTATTTTTGCTTTTGTTTCCATTGCTGTGGGAGGCTGACCTAAGAAAACATTGGCATGATTTATGTCAGAGAATGTTTTGCCTATGTTCTCTTCTAGGAGTTTTATGGTGTCATGTCTTATATTTAAGTCTTTAAGCCATTTTGAGTTTATTTTTATGGCGTGATTTCATTGATTTACATGTGGCTGTCCAACTTTTCCAGCACCACTTGCTGAAAAGACTGTCTTCCCCATTGAATATTCTTGCCTCCTTTCTTGAAGATTAATTAATTGTCCATAGGTGTGTGGGTTTATTGCTGGGCTCTCTATTCTGTTCCATTGGTCCATATGTCTATTTTTGTGCCAATACAATGCTGTTTTGATTATTGTAGCTTTGTAGTATTGTTTGAAGTCTGGGAGGGTTATGCCTCCTGCTTTGTTCATTTTCCTAAGGATTGCTTTGGCAATTCTGGGTCTTTTATGGTTCCATATAAATTTTAGGATTATTTGTTCTAGTTCTGTGAAAAATGTCATGGGTAATTGGATAGTATCCCTCTCTACTAAGACTGTTTGCTACACAAACATTCTTGAAAAGATAGTTCTGAGCCTAAGTTTTCAGAGTCTTTGCTAAAAAGGTGTGCAGAAACATGAGAGACTTATGGAGAATTGTCTCCCAACAATATTAGTTAGCATTTTTGGGCATTACCTGTGTTCCAGGCACTAATTTACATTTATTTTCTAGTCCAACATTCACAACAGCCCTTTGAAGAACTTTATTAGTTGACTTGGGCTGTAGTAATAACAAAATATCATGGACAGTATATCTCAAACAACAGAAATTTATTTCTCACAGATCTGGAGGCTGTAAATCTAATTTCAAGGTGTTGGTAGAATTGCTTTCTATTGAGACCTCTCCTGCTAACTTGTAGATGGCTGCCTTTTCACTGTGTTCTCACATAGGCTTTCTTCAGTGTGCCTGTCTTCCTGGTGTCTCTTTCTCTTCTTATAAGGATTTCAGTCCTACTAGATTAGAACCCTATTCTTAGGACCTCATTTACCCTTAATTACCTGTTTAAAGGTCCTGTCTTCAAATACAGACACCATGGGAATAATGCTTCAATATAAGAGTTTTAGGAGGACACAATTCAGTCCATAACAGGTACTAAATGCTGTACATTACTTACTGTAACTATTTTACAGGTAAGAAAACCGAGGCTTAGAGAAGTTGAGAAACTTTAACAAGGTCACACAAATCAAAGTGATAGAATGGGATTTGAACTGATCTCCTGTCTGACATCCCACTCTCCTATATAGTTAGAATTGAATATACTGTATTTTTTGGTGTTTCAGGGGAAAGGGTGATTTCATAGCTTTTGGAACAGAATCACAAGTCTTGTGAAAGAACGTTATAGTATGAGCCACGGTTTATTAGCCAGGTTGACTGACTGACTTCCTTCCTGCCTCTTTTTCCCTTTCCCTCCTTCCTACCACACAATCATTTATTCAGATGTTCAATATATGTTTATTGAATTCTACTATGGCCAGTTACTGTCTAGGTGCTAGGGATCCATCAATAAACAAAATAGACTCCCTGACTTAATGAAAGGTACACCCTTGGTATTGTGTGAAAGAGTTTTCACTATCCCCCTTCACCTACTCCCTGTTCTTTAATATTTATATTTTCTGTACAACTGGAAGAGAATGGGAACCATATATTAAGCATATCCACTTATATTATCTCATTTAATAACTGACGTATGGCCTATTAGCACAGATTGGCGACTGTCCCATTTAAAATCTTTAATTCTGATTATGGAAACGTATTTTCCTGTGGTTGATCAGAGAAACTTTGACCGCAAGCTCAAGTGTTTAGGTGTAATGATGTGTTTATGAATAATGCTACATGTATATGTATATCAACGTATATCTATATATTTGTATGTTTTTACCTCCTTGTGTCAAAAACTAGATGGTCAGTCCCAAGAATGATTAGAAGTTATTGTAATACAGATGGCCATCTTGGTTCCAGTCTTGGTTGGTGAGGCTGGAATTAATCAGCTTAACACAGTATAAAAGTCCAAGTATACAGGAAGAATGTCGTGGGATTGAGAGTATCAGATAGCATTGATGATAAATACAGTTTGGGGGAAAATGAAAACAGAACCAAAAATCAGTACCACTCCTAAAGTTATGTTCAGGTTTTGGGAAGCCCATCCAGCCTTATATCTTCTGATTCCAGCCTGCCAGAATTTCTTCTAGCTAGTGGTATCTGTATAGGTTTTGCCTATATATGATTTTCTTTGCAGCATAAAAAAAGATTATTTAAAGTGTATTTAAAAGAAAGAAGGTTTTTCTCAACTGAAAAATTAATTGGCTGCATTTCAACGTACCTTTCTATATTTATAAAACTATTTGGAGTCAAGGCACAGTGCATTCAGGCTAACATATTTTGTGAAGGTTGATTCCAACTGGGCCTTTCCTTTGAGTTTTCTGGGGTACCATATTTATTTGAGCAGCTGTGAGTTGGGATGCATGATTCACTGCTACTTTATTCTTATAGCTCTCCTCTCTTGAAGTCTAATACTTTGTTTTTATAGTCCACAACTGGGGATTAGCAAGTTAACCTTCGCTGTCACCAGATGTGACAGGGATATAAAGAAAGAGATTTCTTGGGCTTCCCTGGTGGCGCAGTGGTTGAGAGTCCGCCTGCTGATGCAGGGGACACGGGTTCGTGCCCCGGTCCGGGAAGATCCCACAGGCCGCGGAGTGGCTGGGCCCGTGAGCCGTGGCCGCTGAGCCTGTGCGTCTGGAGCCTGTGCTCCGCAACAGGAGAGGCCATAACAGTGAGAGGCCCGCATACCGCAAAAAAAAAAATAAATAAATAAAGAGATTTCTTAGCATAGTCACTATAAGAACTCTTTTCCTGTCAATAAAAATCAAAGTAATAATAGTCAATCCATAGGTTATTATTTTTACTTTTCAAAAAATATTCACCTGCTTTGAGTTATTAAAAATATTTTGAAGTTTGTATTCAAACAAGTAAAATCTACATTTAGGCTATTTTAACTTTATATATTCTATTGTAGTTTAAATTTACTGTTGTTAAACTGTTTTTTAAGCTGTTTTCAACCTTCACATCCAAATGACTGGTTCATTAAAATTCCTGATTGGTATGTTGCAAGACACTTGGCAAATAAATGTTGAAAGTAGAACCTCACTCAACATACATGACTATAGCCAAAATTTGGTATAATAAAAATAAAGTTTTGTCAGAAAGTAGTTAACAACTACAGAATTATACAGTAAGTCCCCTACGTATGAATGAGTTCCATTTCAAGAGTGTGTACGTAAGCCCAATTTTGTTCGTAAGTCCAACAAAGTTAGCCTAGGTACCCAACTAACACAATCGTCTATACAGTACTGTACTGTAATAGGTTTATAATACTTTTCACACAAATAATACATAAAAACAAACAAACACAGAAAATAAAACATTTTTAATCTTACAGTACAGTACCTTGAAAAGTACGGTAGTACAGTAAAACAGCTGGCATACGGGGGCTGGCACTGAGTGAACAGGCAAGAAGATTTACTGACTGGAGGAGGGAGAGAAGGATGGTAGAGCTGAAGGATCATCAGCAGTAGGAGACAGAGGGCAAGCTGCAGTTTCACTCATGCCTGACATTAATGGTATGCATGTTCGCATCTTTGAAAGTTCGCAACTTGAAGGTTTGTATGTAGGGCACTTACTGATTTTGTTGCAGTTTTAAAGCAAACATTGAAGAGTCAATAGCACAGTGATTAAGAGCATGAACTCTAAAGCCAGATTACCTAGATTAGACTACCCCTTTAACTGTATGACCTCTGGCAAATTGCTTAATCTCTCTGTGCCTCAGTTCCTTCATCTGTAAAATGGAAATAATAATCTGACCTATCTTACAGGGTTTGTATTGTATTTAAATAAAGTAATATGTGTGAAGCAATTTGGACAGTGTTAGGTACAACTTAAATAAAAGGTAGCTTTTAATTACTGTTATTATGAAGTACAGCCCCAAAGAGTGCCCTTAGAATTCAATGTAGTGAGGAGTTGGGTTCTCAGATTTGCAGGCCTAGTGATTCACTTTTATCATTGCTCCCAGATTTAATCAGCTCAAGTCTCTGAGAGAAAGAATTGAACAAACTCATGAGTGACTAATGGAACAGCCAGAAGCCCCATTTATAAAAGTGACAAAAATTATTCTGAAGTAATTAATGAGGTGATTTTTTCCTCATGCAATCCCTTTTACCTATAATTCTATTTGCCTCTTCAATCTAGATCTTGGTCTCCATGACTCAGAGAAGGGAGGCTTCAGTAGACCACAGAGAAAAAAAGTTTTTAAATAGTCTTTGAAGTTTGAATTTTCAAGCCCTATCATAAATACCAGGCAAGTAAGAAAATTCATTCAGTCAAGCCCTGGTTTGTCCTGGTTGTTGGATAAATATAAAGATTCTCTTGCCTTGGGTAGAAAAATGAGCTAGGGAAGATGGAAATGGAGTTACTCCCTGAAAAGAAGTTCTCTGCTCTGCAGCCTACTCCAAAACTGAACCCTGAGGAGGTGGTGATACAAGTCCAAGAGCAGTGAGGAGCTGTGACTTGTTTCACAAGTGGGATTTCCTCATATGCTGGGATGGTATTATACCAGTTGAGTAGGTATGATAATATAGCATGACGTGATGTGGTGTGTCAAGGTCACTAGAGTTTGAGTTAAACTGCTTGAGTTTCTTATGATCCCCAGAGCAGTTTGGAAAAATCTTGCCATTTTCCTCCCGAACCCAAATTAAAAGTGGCCACAAATTTTTTGCTACTTCCCATTAAGAAACAGAAACTATTTCCCTTCTTGAATGTGGGCTAATCTAGTGGCTTGGTTGACAAATGGAACATACTAGAAGGGAGCTTCTGGGAGTTTTATTTATTTCATCCTTATTGGAGTATAATTGCTTTACAATGTTGTGTTGTTTCTGCTGTACAAAAAAGTGAATCAGCTATATGTATACATATATCCCCATATTCCCTCCCTCCTGCGTCTCCCTCCCACCCTCCCTATCCCACCTCACTAGGTCATCACAAAGCATCAAGCTGATGTCCCTGTGCTATGCAGCAGCTTCTACTAGCCATCCATTTTTCATTTGGTAGTGTATATATGTTGATGCTACTCTATCACCTCGTCCCAGCATATGCTTCCCCCCTGTTACCTCAGGTCTGTTCTCTATATCTGCGTCTATTCCTGCCCTGTCACTAGGTTCATGAGTACTGTTTTTTAGATTCCATATATATGCGTTAGCATACGGTATTTGTTTTTCTCTTTCTGACTTTGTATGACAGACTCTAGTTCCATCCACCTCACTACACATAACCCAATTTTGTTTATTTTTATGGCTGAGTAATACTCCATTGTATATATGTGTCACATCTTTATCCATTCATCTGTCGATGCACATTTAAGTTGCTTCCATGTCCTGGCTATTGTAAATAGTGCTGCAATGAACACTGTGGTACATGTATCTTTTTGAATTATGGTTTTCTCAGGGTATATGCCCAGTAGTGGGATTGCTGGGTCATATGGTCCTTCTATTTTTAGTTTTTAAAGGAACCTCCATACTATTGTTCTCCATAGTGGTTGTATCAATTTACATTCCCACCAACAGTGCAGGATGGTTCCCTTTTCTCCACACCCTCTCCAGCATTTATTATTTCTAGATTTTTTGATGTTGGCCATTCTGACCAGTGTGAGGTGATACCTCAATGTGGTTTTGATTTGCATTTCTCTAATAATTAGTGATGTTGAGCATCTTTTCATCTGTGTGTTGGCAGTCTGTATATCTTCTTTGGAGAAATGTCTATTTAGGTCTTCCACCCATTCTTGGATTCGGTTGTTTGGTTTATTTTGATATTGAGCTGCATGAGCTGCTTGTAAATTTTGGAGATTAATCCTTTGCCAGTTGCTTCATTTACAAATATTTTCTCCCATTCTGAGGGTTGTCTTTTGGTCTTGTTTATGGTTTCCTTTGCTGTGCAAAAGCTTTGAAGTTTCATTAGGTCCTATTTGTATATTTTTGTTTTTCTTTCCATTATTCTATGAGGTGGGTCAAAAAGGATCTTGCTGTGATTTATGTAATAAAGTGTTCTGCCTATGTTTTCCTCTAAGAGTTTTATAGTGTCTGACCTTACATTTAGGTCTTTAAACCATTCTGAGTTTATTTTTGTGTACGGTGTTAGGAAGTGTTCTAATTTCATTCTTTTACATGTAGCTGTCCAGTTTTCCCAGCACCACTTATGGAAGAGGTTGTCTTTTCTCCATTGTATATTCTTGCCTCCTTTGTCAAAGAAAAGTTGACTATATGTGCATGGGTTTATCTCTGTGCTCTCTGTCCTTTTCCACTGATCTATATTTCTGTTTTTGTGCCAGTACCATACTGTCTTGATTACAGTAGCTTTGTAGTATAGTCTAAAGTCCAGGAGCCTGATTCCTCCAGCTCCATTTTTCTTAAGATTGCTTTGGCTATTCAGGGGTCTACTGTGTTTCCGTACAAGCTGTGAATTTTTTTGTTCTAGTTTTGTGAAAAATTCCATTGCTAGTTTGATAAGGGTTGCATTGAATCTGTAGATTGCTTTGGGTAGTATAGTCATTTTCACAATGTTGATTCTTCGAATCCAAGAACATAGTGTATCTGTCCATCTGTTTTTATCATCTTTGATTTCTTTCATCAGTGTCTTATAGTTTTCTGCAGACAGGTCTTTTGTTTCCTTAGGTAGGTTTATTCCTAGGTAATTTATTCTTTTTGTTGCAGTGGTAAATGGGAGTGTTTCCTTAGTTTCTCCTTCTGATTTTTCATTGTTAGTGTATAGGAATGCAAGAGATTTCTGTGCATTAATATTGTATCCTGCAACTTTACCAAATTCATTGATTAGCTGTAATGGTTTTTGGTGGCATCTTTAGGATTTTCTATGTATAATATTATGTCATCTGCAAACAGTGACAGTTTTACTTCTTCTTTTCCAGTTTGGATTCCTTGTATTTCTTTTTCTTCTCTGATTGCCATGGCTAGGACTTCCAAAACTATGTTGAATAATATTGGTGAGAGTGGGCACCCTTGTCTTTTTCCTGGTCTTAGAGGAAATGCTTTCAGTTTTTCACCATTGCAAATGATGTTGGCTGTGGATTTGTCATATATGGATTTTATTATGTTGAGATAGGTTCCCTCTGTGCCCACTTTCTGTAGATTTTTTATCATAAATGGGTGTTGAATATTGTCAGAAGGTTTTTCTGCATCTATTGAGATTATCATATGGCTTTTATTCTTCAGTTTGTTAATATGGTGTATCACATTGATTGATTTGCATATATTGAAGAATCTTTGCATTCCTGGGCTAATCCCCACTTGATCATGGTGTATGATCTTTTTAATGTGCTGTTGGATTCTGTTTGCTAGTATTTTATTGAGGATTTTTGCATCTATGTTCATCAGTGATATGGCCTGTAATTTTCTTTTTTTGTGACACTTTGTTTGGTTTTGGCATCAGGGTCATGGTGGCCTTGTAGCATGAGTTTGGGAGTGTTCCTCCTTCTGCTATATTTTGAAAGAGTTTGAGAAGGAAAAATGTTAGCTCTTCTCTAAGTATTTGATAGAATTCGCCTGAGAAGCCATCTTGTCCTGGGCTTTTGTTTGTTGGAAGATTTTTAATCACAGTTTCAATTTCAGTGCTTGTGATTGGTCTGTTTATATTTTCTATTTCTTCCTGGTTCAGTCTTGGAAGATTGTACTTTTCTTAGAATTTGTCCATTTCTTCCAGGTTGTCCATTTTATTGGCATATAGTTGCTTGTAGTAATCTCTCATGATTCTTTTTTATTACTGTGGTGTCAGTTGTTAACTTCTTTTTCGTTTCTAATTATTGATTTGAGTCTTCTCCCTTTTTTTCCTGATGAGTCTGGCTAATGGTTTATCAATTTTGTTTATCTTCTCAAAGAACCAGCTTTTAGTTTTATTGATCTTTGCTATTGTTTCCTTCATTTCTTTTTCATTTATTTCTGATTGATCTTTATGATTTCTTTCCTTATGCTAAGTTTTGGGTATTTTTATTCTTCTTTCTCTAATTGCTTTAGGTGTAAGGTTAGGTTGTTTATTTGAGATTTTTCTTGTTTCTTGAGGTAGGATTGTATTGCTATAAACTTCCTTCTTAGAATTGCTTTTGCTGCATCCCATAGGTTTTGGGTCATCGTGTTTTCATTGTCATTTGTTTCTAGGTACTTTTTGATTTCCTCTTTTATTTCCTCAGTGATCTCTTGGTTGTTTAGAAGTGTATTGTTTAGCCTCCACATGTTTGTATTTTTTACAGTTTTTTCCCTGTAATTGATATCTAGTCTCATAGCATTGTGTTTGGAAAAGATGCTTGATATGATTTCAGTTTTCTTAAATTTACTGAGGCTTGATTTGTGACCTATCATGGAGAATGTGATCTATCATGGAGAATGTTCCGTGTGCACTTTGAGAAGAAAGTGTATTCTCTTGTTTCTGGATGGAATGTCCTATAAATATCAATTAAGTCCATCTCATCTAATGTGTCATTTAAAGCTTATTTTTCCTTATTTATTTTCTGTTTGGGTGATCCGTCCATTGGTTTAAGTGGGGTGTTAAGTACTATTTTTGTGTTACTGTCCGTTTCCTCTTTTATGGCTGTTAACATTTGCCTTATGTATTGAAGTGCTCCTGTGTTGGGTGCATTGATATTTACAGTTGTTGTATCTTCTTCTTGGATTGATCCCTTGATCATTATGTAGTGTCCTTTCTTGTCTCTTGTAATAATCTTTATTTTAAAGTCTATTTTATCTGATATGAGTCTTGCTATTCCAACTTTCTTTTGATTTTCATTTGCATGGAATATCTTTTTCCATTCCCTCATTTTCAATCTGTATGTATCCCTAGGTTGAAGTGGGTCTCTTGTAGATAGCATATATATGGGTCTTGGTTTTTTTTTTTAATTTTATTTTTTTATGTTTGGTTGTGTCAGGTCTTAGTTGTGGCTGGTGGACTCCTTAGTTGCAGCCAGGGGGCTCCTTAGTTGTGGCATGCAAACTCTCAGTTGCAGCATGCATGTGGGATCTAGTTCCCTGACCAGGGATTGAACTGCATCCCCTGCCTTAGGAGGCGAATTCTTAACCACTCTGCCACCAGGGAGGTCCCTCAGGTCTTGTCTTTGTATCCATTCAGCCAGTCTGTCTTCTGGTTGGGGCATTTAATCCATTTACATTTAAGATAATTATTGATATGTATGCTCCTATTACCATTTTCTTAATTGTTTTGGGTTTGCTTTTGTAGGTCTTTTCCTTCTCTTGTGTTTCCTGCCTAGAGAAGTTCCTTTAGCATTTGTTGTAGAGCTGGTTTGGTGGTGCTGAATCCTCTTAGCTTTTGCTTATCTGTAAAGCTTTTGTTTTCTCCATAGAATCTGAATGAGATCCTTGCTGGGTAGTGTAATCTTGGTTGTAGGTTTTCCCCTTTCGTTATTTTAAATATATCTTGCCACTCCCTTCTGGCCTGCAGAGTTGCTGCTGAAAGATCAGCTGTTAACCTTATGGGGATTCCCTTGTATGTTATTTGCTGCTTTTCCTTGGCTGCTTTTAATATTTTTTCTTTGTGTTTAATTTTTGTTAGTTTGATTAATATGTGTCTTGGCATGTTTCTCCTTAGCTTTATCCTGTATGGGACTCTCTGCATTCCTGGACTTGACTATTTCCTTTCCCATGTTGGGGAAGTTTTCAACTATAATCTCTTCAAATATTTTCTCAGAACCTTTCTTTTTTTCTTCTTTTTCTGAGATGTCTATAATTTAAAGGTTGGTGTGCTTAATGTTGTCCCAGAGGTCTCTGAGACTGTCCTCCATTCTTTTCCTTCTTTTTTCTTTATTCTGCTCTGTGACAGTTATTTCTGCCATTCTATCTTCCAGCCCACTTATCCGTTCTTCTGCCTCAATTATTCTGCTCTTGATTTCTTCTAGAGTATTTTTAATTTCAGTTATTGTGTCGTTCATTACTGTTTGTTTGCTCTTTAGTTCTTCTAGGTCCTTGTTAAATGTTTCTTATATTTTCTCTACTCTAATTCTGAGGTTTTGAATCATCTTTACTATCATTACTCTGAATTATTTTTCAGGTAGTTTGCCTATTTCCTCTTGATTTATTTGTTCTTGTGGGGTTTTATCTTGCTCATTTGCCTGCAAGATATTTTTCTGTTTTCTCATTTTGTCTAATTTACAGTGTTTGAGGTCTCCTTTCCCTAGGCTGCAGGGTCTTAGTTCCTCTTGCTTCTGTTCTCTGCCCCCAGTGGTGAGGTTTGTCCAATGGCTTGCTTGGGCTTCCTGATGGGAGGGACTGGTGCCTGTGTACTTGTGGGTGGAGCTGAGTCTTTTCCCTCTGATGAGCAGGGCTGTGTCAGGTGGTGTCTTTTGGGCTGTCTCTGAGCTTAATATGACTTTAGGTAGTCTATTTGCTGATGGATGGGTTTGTGTTCCTGTCTTGTTTGTTATTTGGTGTGAGGCATCCAGCGCTGTGAGCTGCTGGCAGTTGGGTGGAGCTGGGTCTTGGATTCAGATACAGGCATCTGTGAGAACTCTCAGCGATTAATCTTCCCTGGGGCCAGGAATTCTCTAGTGGTCCAGCGTCCTGAACTCAGTGCTCCCACCCCAGAGCCTCAGGCCTGACTTCGAGTCGAGGAACCAAGATCCCCAAGTCACTCATCCGGGCAATAAAGAAGATTAAAAAGACTAATAGAATCCCAGACAAATGGTAAAAAGTAAAATCAAACAAACAAAAACAGAAACAAGGAAACGCACACACACACAAAGGAAACAAAACCAGAACCAAGTAAATCAAAAAGCAAGAGAACTACCAAACAGAAGAACCGAAGAATGAAATCAAACAATTAAAAAGAAAACTGACAAAAACACAAAACCAAAAAACAAAACCAAAGCAGAGTGCCAACTGAAGAATGAAGCAAAGAAACAAAACAAACTGAGTAAAGTGATTTTAAAAAAAAGAAAAAGAGAAAGGGGAAAGGAGACAGAACAACAGAAAATATAGAAATATTGAAAAAATAAAATAGAAAATATATTAAAGAAAAAAGAAAGACAAACAAAACCCCAGAGAAATGGTAAAAACAAAATTAAACAAACAAAAACAGCAACAAGGAAACACACACACATACACACACAAGAAACAAACACAGAACCAAATAAAATGAAAAGAAAAGAACAACCAGACAAATAGAAGAACGCAAAAAACAAAATCGATTAGGATCAAAACTAACAAAAACACAAAACCTAAAAACAAAACCAAAGCAGTGTGCCCACTGAAGAATAAAGCAAGGAAACAGAACAAACTAATAAAAATGATTTAAAAAAAATAATAAAATTAAAAAGGGATAAAACACAGGACAACAGAAAAGCAAAATAGAAATGGAAATATAAAAAATAATAATAAATATATTAAAGAAAAAGAAGAAGAAAAGAATAAGGGAAAAAGAACACAGAACAACAGAAAATGAAAGTAAAAATAGAAGTATATTAAAAAAATAAAATAATATTATAGAACACGAAGGTCCCAAAAGACTAAAAAAAAAAAAAAAATACTAAAACAACAACAAAAAACAAAAAAAGAAAGAAAAAATACAAGGACCAACAACAGAATGAATCAAAACATAGTAAAATTAATAGTAATAATGATATTTCCCTGGGGTCTCAGCTGAAAGTGTCCTTGCATGCACCATGAGCCACAGCCCACCTCCACCTCCCTAAGAGGCTCTCCTCTGCCTCTAGGCTGGTCTCTGGACCTGCTGTGAGCCCTGTGGGGACCACTCAGGCTCTGATCTGGCCCAATTCCTGCATGTGCTTGTCCCCAAAGTCCACAGCTCCCAGAGCTGGAATGATTTCATTTGTGGGAACACTCATTGTCTACTCAGATATTCCATAGATGCAGGGTCTACCTAGCTGATTGTGGGGATTTAACCTGCAGCTTGTACAGCTGATGGAAAGATTTTCGATCTTCTTCCTAGTCGCTCCAGCCCTGGGGTTCAGCTTTGGTTTTATCCCCACCTCTGCATGTGGTTCACCCCAGGAGTCTGGTCCTGAGGCTGCCTTGGAGCTCTTGGGTGTGCCCCAGTGAGGACAGGGCACAAAGGTGGTATGAGTGCTTGGATCGTGGGAGCTCTGGTGGCGCCAAATGCCTTCTGTGAGGTTTTTTTTTTTTTTTTTTTGCGGTACGCGGGCCTCTCACTGTTGTGGCCTCTCCCATCGCAGAGCACAGGCTCCGGACGCACAGGCTCAGCGGCCATGGCTCATGGGCCCAGCCGCTCCACGGCATGTGGGATCTTCCCGGACTGGGGCATGAACCCGTGTCCCCTGCATCGGCAGGTGGACTCTCAACCACTGTGCCACCAGGGAAGCCCCTTCTGTGAGTTTTAGGACCAGGTAATAGGAAGTTTTGCAGCTTTCACTTGGATCTCTTAGAATTTTCCCTCAGGGGAAAGCCAGTTGTATGAAGTCTGATCATCTTTCTGGAAAGCCTATTTAGAGAAGTCTTGAGACTACTTGGATAGGGAAAGTGGCCCAGCTAAGCCCAGTCTGCCATCTCTTTCCACCAAGGCAACAGGCGTGTGAGTGAAACTATCTTGGACTTCCAGCCTGTCCAGACACCAGCCGTACAGCACCAAATGATCCTAGGGGAGTCAGAAGAAACAACCTGCCCAGCCCTTGAAGATCTGACCCACATGTCATAAACATAATAAAATGATTATTGTTGGAAGCCATTAAGTTGTGGGTGGTTTGCTCCATCACAGTAGATAACCAGTATATACCTCTTCATATGCCCTTAGAATTACATAGAAGCAGGTGGTTGAATCGTCTAACT
This sequence comes from Aethalodelphis obliquidens, assembly GCF_003676395.1. Lineage (NCBI taxonomy): Eukaryota > Metazoa > Chordata > Mammalia > Artiodactyla > Delphinidae > Aethalodelphis > Aethalodelphis obliquidens. The sequence goes on from NW_020837948.1 coordinate 70,351,046, forward strand.
TTGACCTGAAGAAGCCTTTTGGATTTACAGGCTGACCTGTGTGGAGATGATAATGCAGTCCCTACCTTCAAAAGACCTCATGAGGCGGGACTTTTATTCCTCAGTATTGACAGAAAAAACCCATTCATTTACTCATTTGCAGTGAACATTAACAGGGACAAAGGTTGAGCAAGAAGCAAACATTTAGGGGCTTCCCTGGTGGCACAGTGGTTGAGAGTCCTCCTGCCGATGCAGGGGACGTGGGTTCGTGCCCCGGTCCGGGAAGATCCCACATGCCGCGGAGCGGCTGGGTCCGAGAGCCATGGCCGCTGAGCCTGCGCGTCTGGAGCCTGTGCTCCGCAATGGGAGAGGCCACAATAGTGAGAGGCCCGCGTACGGCAAAAAAAAAAAAAAAAAAGCAAACATTTATATGTTCACAATTGGGTTTTTAGAATTATAAATCATGGTGGCCCTGCCCGCCACCCATTCTCCAAGTCTTAAATAAACACACATAGGGGAACCTTGATATCACTGGGAAAATCCTCATATGACAGAAGAAACCATGATTTGACTGAAAAATATCTTGAAGTGACTAAGTTGGTTATTTGCCACTAGGAAAAATAGGGTTTAAGATAGGATTTAAGTCATCATAGAAAAATGAAACCAGTTTTTTTTTTTAGCACAACTGCAACTTGTGAAATCAATATCTGTCATATTAATTAAATATGTGAAACACTACCGGCAAGCCCATTAGAATATGCTCATTATCTGATTAGCACATCTCTTCCTGCGTCCATTTATTCTTTACAGTGGGAACTGTTTTTTTTGTTGCAATCAGAACACTCGGGTCTGCTCCAGTGTATAGTCTTGCTGAGAAGCTGAATTAGTCATCAGGCTATTTGGTTATCATGGGTCTAAACAAAGGTAAAAGGAGAAGTTCTATTATTTAGGCCATGGTGACACAACTGATGCCCCACATCTTTCCCACAATAGAGGACACCTCTTTAGTGATTAGAATTCTCATGCTGTCCTCTGACCCCCAGTCAGCATTGTTCTCTTCTATACATAGTAAATAAATTATAGAAAATTCTGGCTCCCTGGTTGCATTGTATCTCCTTCTAATGAGACCATTCCACCAGTAATGGCAAGTTTAATCTACAGATATGTTTATACTGTTAATTAGGTCATGCTTATGTACTGCCTGTTTCTGGCTTTGTAACATAATGTCTCTTAAGGGTTGTTTCTTCAGATAGCAAATTTAATTTATCATGTGTCGATTTTACTAATTTAACTTATGTCTCCCTGTTGCCTCAATGTTCTGCCTAAGAGGGTCACTCTATTTCCATCTAATCCTGTAAGACTTTCAGTGCAATGCCAGGTGCACTGAGCAAGAAAAATCTCAATAAATAAGAAAGGAGAAGTGTGACACATTTTTCTCTTAGGAAATTAAAGGAAGGGAAGCTTTTAAAATCACATTATAAATTTCTACTACCTAGTAATTGAGCTATACAATTATCTTGTACAATTTACAACTCCTTTGTTTGAAACAGCTCTGGGTTATCTCTGTTCCTAAGTTTTGATGGGAAAAACCTGCTCATTTGGTCACTAATGAACAAATTAGTGTTTAGAACCACCCCCCTGATTAGAACCAAGCTCCATGGTAGATGCCTCTCTGGTCTTGTGAAAGGAGCATAAACAATACATAAAATGCTTTTTTTCTTTTTCTTTTATTTTGTGTCTATAAAAATAAACTTATTGTGATAATCATTTCATGATGTTCACTAAACTTAGTGTGATAATCATTTCATGATGTATGTAAGTCAAATCATTATGCTATATACCTCAAACTTATATGGTACCTTATGTCAATCATATCTCAATGAAATTGGAAGAAAAAAAACAATACATAAAATATAAGGCACACAGTAAAGCATATGAAATGCTCAATGTAATTTGATATGAGTGAAATCTAAATTAAAACCCTGATGAAATGCCACTGCATACCTACTAAAATGGCTAAAACAAATAAGACTGATGATACCAAATATTGGCAAAGATATGGAACAACTGTAACTCTGCAAGTGTAAAATGGCACAACCACTCTGGAACACTCTCAGTATCCCTTAAAAAGTTAAATATAAATTTATCTTATGATCCAAAAATTCCACTTCTAGATTGTATCCATTATCCATTTCACAAATTACCACAACTTAATGACTTAAACGACAATAAACACTTATCATCTCATACAGTTTCTGAGGGTCAGGAATTCAGAGTGGGCTTAGTTGGGTGGTTTGCCTCAGGGTCTCTCATGAGGTTTCAGTTAATACAGCCAGAACCACAGTCACCTGAAGGCTGGATGGGGCTGGAGGCTCTGTTTCGAATGTGGCATACTCACATGACTGACAAGTTGAGGATGGTGGCTGGCAAGCGACTTCAGTTCCTTACCCCTTGGATCCCACCGTATTGCTGCTTGAGTGTCCTCCTGGAAGCTGGTGTCCTTCCAGAGTGCATGATCTGAGATCAAGGAGACAGCTTGTATGACCTAGTCTTAAAAGTGGTACTCCATACATTTTTGCAATATCTTATTGATTGCATAGAGTAGCCCTATTCGGTGGGTGGTGTAAATGCGTGTATGTGGGGTGTGACTACACAAGAGGTTGGATACGAGGAAGCAAGGATCATTGGGTACCATCTTGGAGGCCATCTGCCATGTAGGTATTTATCCCAGAGAAATAAAAACAAACATCCACAAAAACATTATACAAGAATGTTCGTAGGAGTTTATTTACAATCTTCAAACTGGAAACAGCCCAGATGTTCATCAGCAGGAGTCTGGATAAACAAGCTGGTATAGTCACACTGGATTCGACTCAGCAATAGAAAGGAACCAGCTACTAATAAATGCAAAAATATTAATAAATCACAAAAATATTATTCTACGTAAGAGAGGAAAAAGTCCATAATGTATGATTCCATTTATATGCAATTCTAGAATAGGCAAAACTTGCCTAAGGTGATATAAATCAGATCAGTGGTTGCTTCTCACAGGGTGGGAGGTAGATTGACTAGGGATGGCTATAAAAAAGCTTTCTGGGTAATGAAACCTTTCTGACAAATTTGTAAAAAGCAATTCAGCAACACACTTATGTTCTGAAGATTTCACTGTTGATAAATGATACCTCAATAAAAAATACAAGGTGTAATCCAAGGGTCACAAGAGATATAAACAAAAGATATGTTAAAATTGATGAGAGAAATTAATACAGAATGGGGAAATATTAACAGGGAAAGTATTAGTTTTTTAATAAGTCAAAACAGTCATTGTAGGTAATTTTAATGATATTATTTTTGTATTAATAGTCCCATCATTTGGAATAATTGTTGATTTATTTCTTTTTTGGTCTATTTTCCAATCTTTCATACATTTTTGAAAGTAGATAATAATGTTTCATATATGAGATTTTATAAACTGATTATATGTATGTATGGTTGATTGGTGACAGTATAAATAGTTCCCCAGACTATTAAAAATTCTTTTAAAGTATCATTTTCAATTGTTACATTTCATTGTAGGACTATGACTTGGCTTATGTAACTGTTTTGTTAGTGATGGACATTTAGGATACAACCTAAATGGAGTTGTACATAAAGGTTTTTCACCTAAGTGAAATTACTGTCTATATCTACCAGTAATGTATAAAAGGACATTTCACCATACTTTGGTTGGGTGCTAAGTATTTTGAACACTTTGATCATGTGTTTCTTAACCCTTGTAATTGAGAAAATGGCAGTTGAATTGAACCTTGAAGAACGAATAGCATTTTAAATGTCAATTGGATTTCAAAAGGCAAAGATGGGGAAGGATTTTTTCTGCAGTGTTCATGGCATGGCAAGCAAAGCCTCGCAATGTCAAACTCATGGAATTGCAAGTAGTTTAATAAAAAAGCTTAGAGCAGTGGTTCTCAATCTTGGCTGCACAAGAGTATCACCTAAGGGTGAATTTAAAAAACCCAATGTAGACCAATAAACCCAGAACATCTGGGTGTAGAGCTCAGGCATCAGTAGGTCTAAAAACCTCCCAGGTGATCCCAATGTGTAAGCAAAATTGAAAACCACTGGTGTAGAGTGAGGCAGAAGGGGATAGGATGTAATTAGAGATGAAACTGAAAAGATGGAGAGCAGATGTAGCAAGGCATCATGCTCTAAGACAAAGTGTGGACTTTCTAGGCAATTTAGCAAATGATATCTGTGTTCTTCACTCATCACCTTGGAGTCCTTTACCTTTCACATATACCCATGTAGTATTACTCCCAGCAAACCTCTATCACATGTATCTCCTTGTGGACAAGCTGCTGTCAGGCTGCTTGAGCTCCTCCCTCCCCTTGCCAAGATGTGGAAATGCCTGGGAATTTTCACTTCACATCCCCAGAGCACAGTCCTTAAGCACTGATTGATGGTGATGGTATGTAAATAATTCTGCTTCCTCCCCCCTGATCAGGACAATTCTGAGGTGTGATTTTTCCACAAACTTCTTACCATTCAGGAGAGGGTGAACTTGTGGCAGAACGTAAACCTACACACTGCTTCCTTCATAAAGAAAGAGTTCTTTGAAAGCAATGTCAGCTGAAATAAACAGTGGGCTTAGTGACTTACCTGTAAGCACCTTATCTCATCATACACCAGTAATGCATGGTTCTTAGACCCCAGGGATCTACAAACACACTTTGAGTGGCCTGACTTCCACTGTCTCCAGAGGGCCTTGCATTTGTGAAGCAGTGTTACCCTCTGTGGATATGCTTTTATCTTGCAGCCTTGCCTGACCTCCTTCCTTTCCCTGTTCCTCTTCCTGCTTCCTTGATTTTCCACTCTTACTAATAGCTGACTCTCATATGACACTTAGTGTCAGCATTTGCCTCCAGGGAACTCGATTAAGGTAGGCAGTGAGGATTGTATTGGAAGATCATTCTGAAAATGATTTAGAAAAATGGATGAATTAGGTAGGAAGTAAGATTGAAGACTATCACAATATCCCATCAACCAGGGAACTGAGGAGTCATCCTCCTCCATGACTTACATTTTTAAAATATCCTTTCTTTGCCATTTCCAGAGCCCCTGCTTTAGTTTAGACTCTCATTATTTTTGAGGTGTAGGATCACTGGTCTGTATTTCATGATGTTAACTTAAGGACCGTGCCAATGTATCAATGGAGAAGGACTAGAAATGGTAAGTTCCTTACACTTTGCAAACTAAAATTTCCCTTGTGAAATCTATTTATTTTTTCATTTAGACTTTAGAGCTCACAGATTCTAAATTACATTTGTAAAGAAACTTAGGTGTACCTTGACTCGGGCAAGTAATTAAAGCTCTCTGGCCTCAGTTTTCTCACTTCTTGGACGAGGAAGAAGAATTAAATTATTCCTAAAGCTCCTTCCAGTTCTGAAATGTTATATTCAACAGCAGCCACTAGATTACGTCAGTGAAACAAGCATAGATCAGATTATTCCAGTAGCACTTGTCACTTCTCAAAACAAATTGACAAAAATCATACACTTATTGTAAGAACAATTCTCCAGGAAGCTAACCTTTGCTCATTTTTCTCAATGATTTGTTTACTGTCTTTAACTTTGCTTTGGAAATGGGTAACCATCTAATTGGGTTGATAAGGTCAGCACGCAGGAGGTTTGGAAAGAGATTGGATATTATTTGTGAGTGTGTATATTTACCTAGACATGCTTTTTGTCATGTTTATTGTACTTTAATGATTAGCTAGAAATAATAAGACTGCTGTATATGCTAGTTTACTAATGCTCTGCCGTTTATGGATTATTCTAAGGTAATTTGAAAATACAGAGAAAATGTTATTTGAGCGTGCTTTTGGAAGAGGTAGATATATTTATACAATTAAATAGTAATTTAATAACACAGTATTCCTCAAAACAGAGTTCACCAGTATATATAGTTCATAAGGAGGACTTATAAGGCTGGATGAGATGAGTTTTATTTTCCCCTATTTCTAAGGAGAGTATAAATTCAACTTAGGGGGATTTTGTGGCTCAAGAAAGGTGATTTAACAATGTGTAAATTTTTTCTGCTCCTCAGTTTATCACATCTTGTCCCCACACAACTCTGAAATATACTCAGATATTTCCTAAACTCTTTTGTGTTTCACAACTTAGCCAGGCAAAGATGTGAGCTTCACAGTTGTACCACACAGACCCTCCATTAGAAATGATCTCAATTCTGTTCCCTTTTGGGCTCCTGTGTTCTGGAATCTTTGAGGAATGCTTTTAAAATTATAAAACATGGAGAATTAGGATATGTTTGTAGCATTTTCTTAATATATTCTTTTCCCCCCTCCCCTTAGATGAGGTATAGTGCACAGACAGGAAAGTATATAACTCTTACATACACACTTCAGTGAAATTTTACATATGTATATACTTGTGTAGCTACTGCCTGGACTAAGATATAAAGCAAGATTTAAAAAAAAATCCCTCTTGTTTCTTTCCAGTTAATTTTCCTCCATTCAGAGGTTACCACTGCTGTCAAACCCAAGTTCTTGTACCCAATGCACAGTGAGGCCAAATAAAAAATGTTGGAATTTGGAGCAGAGAAGGGTTTATTGCAAGGGCCAAGCAAGGAGAATGGGCAGCTCATGCTCAAAAAGCCCAAACTCCTCAGGAAACAGTTTTTAAAAGCAAATTTGGGGGGAGAGCCACAGGATGTGTGTGTGTGTGTGTGTGTGTGTGTGTGAGACTTTCTTCTGAGTGGCTGGTGGTGACGTAATGGGGTGGTGCTCCAGGAACTTCAGTCATCAGCTTTCTGGTACCTGTAGAAAAACTCAGAGATATGTATCAAATTGTTATGTATATCCCTTGAGGAGGACCCAGGACCTTGCCCCATGGCTACACTGTTATTTTTTGACTGCCTTTCCTTTGTTTCTGCATTCCCTCACTCTGCTAATTAGTAACTGCCTGAATCTGCACTTTGGTACTCAGGGAAGGTCTAGGAGGGTGAAATCTTTTTCCTACAAATGAGAAAAAGGGGACACAGAAAGGCTTTTGTACTTGGGAGGGCCCCACAGGGTCCCTCTTGGTTTCATCACCATTCTTAGTTCTCTCACCACAGCTTGGTTTGCCTGTTTTTTTTATTGCTGTGTAGTATTCTACTGATATTATTCTCCTCTTGATGGGTATTTATTTTATTTTCATTTTTCCAGTTTATGAATGTCTGCTGTGATTTCTGATGGACATATGTACTCATTCTTTTTTTGGTAGATATGGCTGGAATTAGGATTGCACACTCATGAGGTAGACATGATTTAGCTTTAGCACTTGCTGCCAAATGTTTTTCCAAAGAGGTGGTGCTAATTTACCTTCCCACCAGCAATGTATGAGAGCCCTAGTTCCTCTATATTTGTGCCAATATGTGATATTGTCAGTGTTTTTAATTTTAGTCATTTTGGTGAATGTCTGGTAGTATCTCATTATAGTTTTAGTCTTCATTTCCCTGATAAATAATGTTGTTGAGTACCTTTCCATATAATTATGGGGCTTTTTGAAGCCTCTTTTATGAAATCCTATTCAAGTATTTTAGCCATTAATTGTCTTTTTGTTATTGATCTGTCTTTACGTACTCTGACAAATGTGTGAATATATTTGTGTTTTCTTTTGATGAATAGAAGTTCTTAATTTTAACGAAGTCCAATTTAACATTATTTTCTTTTATGGTCCACACTTTTTGTGTTTTGTTTCAATATATAATTTGAAAACCGAGTCACCACATAATGCATTTACTTCAACAAACCCTAGTCTTCTTTTTAAAGATAATAACTCACTGTGATATAGTGAAAATATATTGGACATTAACTATGAAGAGCTAGGCATCCTGCCTTTTCTGGTTACTAAGCATGTACCTAGGGCAATATACTTAAATCTTTAAGTCTTTTCCATCATTCATACTATGCTATACTAGTCAGGACTCTCAGTTGCAAGTGACAGAAAATGAACTAAGCTAGCTAAGAAAGGGTGACCTAGAAGGAGGGTAAAACCTAGAATCTGAAGAGCTGACTAAATCATTGTTAGCATATGAGACCTTAGGGGCCCCATCACCACTATGACACTCTTATCTTGGCTTATCTCTCTGTGATGGCCTTTTTCTCACTGAGAGCAAATAGTAGCAAGAAACATGGCAGCTGGCAGCTCCAGGCTTACAACACCCCAGCTGAGCATCTCAAAAGGAAAAACAAAGTGTTTCTCTGTTCTGTTTACTTCAGTATCTAATAATCCTAGTGAAGGACTCTGGGTAGTCCTGAGTCATCTATCTGTCCAGGTGAACAAAGGGGAGAGAAAAGCCATTGTTATTAACCCCAGGATGAAATGAAGAAGGGAAGAGTTCCCAAAAGAAGTAAGCATGCTATTGCCAAGAGAAGGGGGGCTGTCTCCTGCTCTTAGACCTGGAACCCTAGAGAGGATCATGACTGGCCTCAGCAAAAGCAGGAAGCTAAGATACTGTTCTAGGCTCTCACTCGGAAGTGACTTTCATGGGTTTTCAGGGTCAAAGTGGATCTCTATTTTACACACACCAAAACAAAGCTCTGCCTTGATTCCTTCCTACTGATCCTGGGAGATAATCCTGATGGTAAAACATAGGGCCCAGAATCTCCCAAATCTTTATCCCCAAAATATATAGCTTTAGTAATTCAGTGTTCAACCTCTTTCCTTTCCAACTTTCTTCCAACATGGATATAGAATTCTTATGACTATAGCAATAGCATTTAGGAAATTGATAAATGTGACATAGCAGCATGAGTGCTTTTGAACCATTGTCACTGGGAGTGTTTGTAGCATTAAGCAGTTAGGCAGCTCCTTCTCTCTTCAATTCTTATTTCCATCCATAAAATATTTATCTTGGGATCTGTGATTCTCAAACTTTAACATGCATCAGAATCACCTGGAGGACTTGTTAAGATGCAGATTGCTGGGCCCACCCTCCCAGTTTATGATTTCATGGGTCTGGGGTGGGGCTTAAATTTGGCATTTCTAACAAGTTCCTGGTGATGGGTTGCTGTTGCTTGTTCAGGGACCACACCTGAAGAACTAGATAAAAGATACGCATTACATTTTAACTCACTAATGAAATCTGTAATTTGAAGAAACTTATTTTCCTTGGAAAATAAAGAGCCCTTGTTAAAAAAACAAAAGTAATTGCTTCCCAAATAACTTTGGCAATTCTGATTTGCTTGAGGGTTGGGGTGAAGGGTAAATCCATATATTAAATTAATTTCTTGGAGGTCATACAACCTGTAGAAGAAATGAAAATAATACCCTGGTAGGTAAATGTAAGGAACTCACAGGGAAAGTTGTAAGTAACCTTCACCTCTCCTCTAAAATTCCTTATCTGTGCCTCCTAATAGGATTTTCTGGTTTGTTAGTTTGTTTTTCTTTTCTTTGTGTGTTCTTGTGTGTGTGCCAGGAATCTGATGTCCCTAAACAGCATTTCCAACTGAGATTAAAAGGGCTAATGCTAAATCCTGCTAGCTCCAGACTTGGTCACCAGATAAGTCATAGAAACCACTGCAAAGGACTGAATCACGCCGTTCTCCTTCCATCAATCATGACCAAGGAATGCAGTTAGCCTACCTCGGAAATTAAAATCTGGAAACAAAGACTTTTTTTTTCCTATAGCAATGTTGGGTCAATATTGGCAAACAGGAGTATGACAGTGGCATGAAGAAGACAGAAAGTACAGATTCAACAATAATAACTGCCTTAGGTGATGGCCTTGTTCACTTGGTACCTTTCAGAGGATGGAAGTTTTAAGTATTTCCTGGCCCTGAGGACCTCTGGGGCTTACAGATTTTGCTTCAGACATTTTCTTTCTTCCTTAAAGAGGTTTAAATGTCTTCCACTAAGTCCAATTCCTGTTTGGCATGTGGTATTTTCTCCCTTCTAAGTATTTAGGATCAGTAAGGGCAGCTGTCTTCTATTCATTTACTGAAAGTCTGTGAACCAGGGTTCAAATACCCATAATATACCGTAATAGTGTGGCAGCCCTGCTGACATCACTCTTTCTTTCCATTTGAACTTGTGCACTAACAAGTAAGCTTTAACTCTTCTCCAAGTATGGAAAAGAATACTCTTACTAAAGTGATGTCTGGTAGTTGCACTAAATTAATTTTTATTAAGTTTGTTAAGAGTTCCCTGTGCCCACCATCTTACTCCTAGTTATCAAATGTGGGACACCTCCATTTAAATCTGGTTTAAAAAAGAATTCTGTAAGTTATTTGAGCACACAAAGTAGAAAACACTGAGGATAACAGAAGAGAGAGATTGTCACAGTAGGCTGTCTCCTTTCCATGAACTAAGGAAGAGAATGGAAAAGCTGACTGGGTTATGGGGAAGAATCCAGGTAGTGTGGGTTTGAGGAAATAGTTGAAGTGTCCTTGGCTTTACGTGACTTATAGTAATGCTGGCTGTGTTGGAGGGCTTTCTTGAAGCTATTTAAGGAGTGATATTAATAAAGTTTTCATGGGTATGTACTGTCTTTGCAAAGTGAAAACGTTTTATTTCTGATCTTATTTCTCCCAGGAGATGGAGCTGAAAGGAAATGTATTTAAGCCTCTACAGCATTTCATAAATTGAGGGAGGTTTTAATTCCCATTCTATTCATTTAAGTATCGTATATTATGATAGGCTTGGGAAACTGAGAAAAATTCACTACTCATCCCCTCAACGAATTTCAATGATAGTAGAAAGATAAACATGAAAACAAAAATTATAATATACCAATATGATTGTTCTAAAAGTGTTGAACATAGAGTCCTGTGGTGCCTACAAACAGATGCCTAATTTCTCTGGAGGAGTCTCTGAAGTCTGCACAGACATTTCTCAGGCAATCAAGAAGGAGAGGGAGATGCCAGAAAACAGAGGATCATACGCAAATAATAGAGGCATAGGGAGGGCTGGCTTGTCAGTGTGTGAAGGGGTAAAGAGGAATCGGGCAGGAGATGAGGCTGGCCTGGGAGGTAGTGGCTATATAATGCACAGCCTTATGGGCTATTCACAAGGTGTTTTATTTTACTGTGTTGTCAGTGGGGAAAATTCTGGAGAAATTGGGTGGCAAACACTCCCTCTAGTTTTTTCTAGAATTGCAAAAGCATTGGAAGGGCTGGAGAGGTGTGGGCTTCCAGAAATGATATCCAGCACCAGACTGTCCATCTGGTCCCAAGAGGATGGTGGTGAGGCATCAGGAGGCTGCCACTGATGCTTTGGAGTTCAAGAATATGCAGTGTGGCTGCAGTCCTGGGAGCAGGAGGTCGCCACAACCACGACTGCCACAGCTCTCCATATACCACGGCGTCACTGATTTCCCACAGGGACACCACTGCTGAAACCCCCATACTGCCACACCCCTCTTTGCCAACAGCAACAGCAAAAACAATAGGAAACTAGGCCCTACTTCACTTTTGTCTTCCAAATATTTCACTGGAGTACATCAGACTGGGAGAACCTAGTGTAGATTCAGAATTCTTGTTGTAAGGGAGTCCGGAAACTGTGGTCTTTATCTTTCCGGCTTCTGTGGAAGGGTGGGCTCTCTAGGAAGAGGTTGGAATGAATGCTGAGGGCCAATTCATCATGTCTACTAGATATAAATGGGTGAAATTAGGTGAGGAAGTATATAGAGAAGAGAAGCAGCTGAGAAGAGAAACGTAGAGCATTCACACTTCAGGGACAAGTGGGTAGACAGAGAAGGAATGGTCATAGATTTAGGAGAAGAATGAAGAGAGTGTGCTATCATGGCAATCAGGGAAAGAAAAAGCTTAAGAAGGAGGTGGATAACTGTGAAAATGCTGTGGTGCGTTGATCATCAATATTTTTTTCAATTTTTGAGCAATTTTTTTTTTTTTAATGAGACCATTTCAGTGACAAACACTGTTTTTACCTCTAGTATTAGGCAAGGCTTCCACTGCGGACAGAAAATCAACTTAGAGTAATTCAAGCAAAAAATGAATGAATTGATCACATAACTTTAAGTCCAGTGGGGACAGATCCAGCAACAGGTGCTTAAATGGTGTCACCCACTAAGCCTTTCTATTACTCCTTCTTTTGGCTTTGCTCCCCTGCTCTCTGCTCTCTGTACTGGATTTGTCAGGCAATTTCTTTCCATGAAACCAGGATAAAATGGGCTCTGGAAACCAGGCTTATCTATGGCTTATAATTTGTGATCCCAAAAGAAGAAGAGACTCTTTCTTTCTTCCAGGATTCCCATATCAAGTCTTAGGGAAGAGATTGATTAGTCTGTCCTGGGTCATGTGACTTTCACTGCACCAATCACTTGCAGGCTATTGGGATAGGGTGCTCTGATTGGCTAGGTCTGGGGTACAAGCCCATCCCAGCTGGTGGGAGGGCATATATTCTGCCCTATCCAAAACATGTAGCAATACCCTGAGAGAATCATCAAAAGTTATGGTTTTGTATCCAGAAAAGGGAGAAGGGATGCCAGGGAGGCAAATTCACCAGTTTCTGACTGGGCAATGCTAGGTTAAAGTTAAGTAGTTTTGTCTCAGAATTCACAAATCATCATTTCCATTATATTCCATTAGAAGTGTGGCATTAAATCCGGCCCACAGTTCCACATGAGAGTAATTATATTTTTAGAATGCATCACTTGAAAAATATATGATGACAAAGAGCCACTATGAATTTAGTGACACTTGAAAATGAATTCATTTTTAAAATTCATGATAATAGTTTCTACATACACTAAAAATATATAATGACATCTTTCCTCTGCAACTAATGCTTTGGGAGCTTATGGATTTGTGAGCCTGTTTCAGTTACCCTGATGCCCCCAAAACACAAATAAATTTCATGCCTTGAAGTCAAGTTAATCATGGAGTCCAAGGTAGCCAACACACTATTTCAGGGACTATTAAATAAATTCCTAGGAAAGGTTACAAGACTAATTTTTACTGAGGTTTTGGAGTACAAGTAGTAAATACTGCATGAGACGGGTGGGTGATATTACTGCCAACCCTAGCTAATCTAAAAACTACATTAAAATTAACATGCAAATGGAGGCAGGGGCAGGGAAGCAGCTATATTACACAATAAATATTTTCTTTTAGTTCTTGTTTTTTTCTAATTCCATCTTCTCTGTTTTCAACCTTTTGGTATGTTTATGGTAGCAAATCTGGGAAAGAGTTTGGGGGAATGAGGAAATTACATATATGCACACACACATATTGATGTGTGTGTGTGTGTGTGTGTGTGTGTGTGTGTGTGTATATGTGTGTATGTATATATATATATATATATATATATATATATATATATGTATTTTCCCCCCTCCCACAATTTCTAAAGGGGGTAGCTTTCCCTTCAGGACAATCCAGAGACCTGTGCCATATGAAATGGGTTCTGGATCTGTCCCCAGTCCCCGTGATGGGGCTGCTCGGTACACTAGCTCTCTTATCTGCAAAAGGGAGGTTGCTTGCCTTCCTGCCTCGCAGGAACTGATGAGAGTCCGCACGTGCTGCTGCAACCTCCCTGGAAGAGAAATGCCTCCCAGGCATCTGTGGTCTATTACTGAGTGGTCCCCGAGTGCAGAGAATTGCATGAGGTGCAGTGTTTCCCGAAGGGCACTTTTGTTGTTGGTCTGCGCGATTGTCTCCAAGCTGGGAGGGCTCCTCTGTCCTTTTAGCAGAGCGACGGGGCTCGGAGATTTCAGGGCCGAGTTGGAGGAAAAGCGGCGGGTGCGCCTGGCTCCTCCAGCTGCGCGCTTTGGCCGCCGCCAGCTGTTGGTTCGCTGCTTCTCAGCTTGAGGCACTTGGCAGTGGCTTGGCCTCCCAGCTGTAGCGAGCATCATCCACTAGAAACACAGTTGTTAGAGACAGAAGCACCAAACTGAAACTGGACTTGATCACTGAGCTCGCGCTATAGTACTGCCTGACATTCTAGTCCCCTAGAAGGACGAGCGCTGTAATCTAGTTTTTCTGTAGAAGAAGGGAAATAAGAAAATACACGGAAATGTAAATATGATACTGTACCATGAACTATCTGCAGTGAGGTTTAGAATGGTTTTTGAAACAGTCAACTTGGTTTTTTAGAGCTTGGTTTTTTAGAGCTCTTTTTTTTTGGAGAGGGAGTCTTTTCAACTCATAGATCATCTATTTGTAGGGAAAGGCTTTGTCTCTTGCTAAATAGTAGGAGAAGTAAGTAATTTTATTCACTTCCTGATGGAATCCAGTTTTGTTTTCCCTGTTTTAAGAAGCTAATGTGTTTGTTATGTAAATATTTTGTTACTTTGCTGTTTCAATTTTTATTATTTTTTTTGGCCTCACCATGTGGCATGCTGGAATCTCAGTTCCCGGACCAGGGATGGAACCCGTACCCCCTGCAGTGGAAGCACAGAGTCTTAACCACTGGACCGCCAGGGAAGTCTCTGCTGTTTCAAATTTTAAATTTGATTTTTATAATTTTACAAGCCTGTATTTTTTTTTTTTTGGTTTTTAAATTTGAGGTTAAAAAAAGGTTTTGTTTTTCAACAAAAGGAACATCTCTTTTTTGAGGTAAATGAAAAGCTTGAGGATTTACATGTAATTTTTTTAGTTCTCAGTTTCTTTTTACCAGAAATATTATATTTTAAAAAACTCTGAAAATTGCTGTAACTTGTCACAATTAGCAGTTTTACTAAAACTTTATGGTTTTAGGTTGTAAGATCCTAAGTTAGTAGGATCTCAAAATTTGCACTTGCAATTCATGTTGAGGGAAATAAGATTTTGAGCTGATGTGCATTTTCTTTTGTTTTGAGTCCACTTACCTTATAGCTGCAAAAGTAGGAAAGTAATTACTTATACATAAGTAATTTAGTTACTTAGAAAGGTGTCTGATCATGTTATGGTAGCTTTTATTAAATTCTCAAGTAAGGTAATTAGTGCAAGAAAGTTCCCAACTTAAAGTGAACACTTCATTAGGTTCAAGATAATTAAAAAAGCACAATCAGTTTATGCCTGCAATCATGGTCTCTCTCTCAACTTCTCAGTCTCTCTCTTTCTCTCCCTTCTTCTAGCTCACTCATCTGCCAGTATAGGTGCAGTAACTTCTAAACCGATCCCAGGAAATAAGTGCTATGTTCAAACTTCATTGTAGGAGAAAAAAACTTGCACTCAAGGATGTTGTGGAAATTGCCATAAGATAATGGTGACATTTCACCATCCTGTGACATTACCATCCCGGCTGTTTCTCTACTTTATTTAATGCCAAAACAATAGACAGTTTGCTAGGTTGAAATATTGACAGAATTCTAATGTTTTCGTTTTTTAGATGAGTGCCAAAATTGTCAACAGGAAGCTTTTCCTAAATCCCGATGTTTGCCTAGAGAGAAAACAATGACATGCAATGTTTTAAATGTTTCCACAGTATGATTATCTTTGGTTGTCTCTGGGAAATGGGAGGCTATATCTCATTAGGAATTTCCTTATTAATTACTTAAAGTATAAAGATTCTAGTGTAGAAGAGGGAGCAGACCAGGTGTCTAGGCCACTAGCACTAATTACGAAAAATCCTTTGCTTTGGGGAAAGCAGGCTTTCTGACAGTTCCTAGCAATGTTACTTGACTCTAGATGGAGATTGCCAGCACAGATTTCTCTTCCAGGTAGTCAGTGAAAATAAGAGTCCAAACAGCCTGGTTCTTGTATCAGTGGGTGGAGAGGGGAGGAGCTCAGAAATTGGTTTTAATTTATAAACCTGAAGTTGCCTTTTCCTTCACCATTTTGCGCTCCTAATTGGCTGCCCGTGAAGTGCGCTTCCTGCAGACACCATCTGCCCTTGCTGGCACTTTCTGCCCTGTGGACACCTCTTGCCTGCTGGACGGTGTCCTGTCAGGTCCAGGATAGTGGTTCTCAAAGCGTGGCCTGGTACCGTTGCTAGTTTGTGGACTGCTGATGTACAATGCTACGATGATATTTTTCCTTTATTGTATCTCTCATTGTTGCTGCCTGCTAGTATGCTGTGGGAGAGGGGATTCTGAGGCTGGGTGTTGAAGGAAACCATTTAAAATGGGGTAGCCCTGGAAGAGTAAAACTTGTTGCTCTGTTGGAGCTTGGTGCCGTTTTCTGTGCCCTCCAGAGGCTAGCCACTGTCCTGCTATTCTCTTCTGCTCTGCAAGGGCCATACACCCAGAGATTGGCTGTGATATGCCTTACAAGGCCCTGACTGTACTGTTACCTCTCTGAACTCAGCTTAACTCCTCTCACCCTGGCACACTAGGCCCTTGCTACCCTGACCATGCTTCAGACACACCAGGGGACTGCCAGACCCTTTCAAGGCTCCCTCCCAGGCTTCCTTCAGGGTTTTATTCAAATGTTGTCTTTTCAGAGAATCTCTCCCTGGCCATTCTATCTAAAATTGCAATCACTGTCCCCCATATGTTTGGTTTTTGTCTTTGCACATCACCATCTCACATAATATATATTTTGCTCATTAATTATTTATTTTACTTATATGTTATTTGTAACTTAATTTATTATCTGTCTTCTTCCTCTGGAATATAAGGTAAATGAATGTAGAGATTTTGTCTTTTTTTCACTGATATATTATCAGTGCTCAGAACAATGCTTGACATTTAGTAGGTGCTCAATAATTTTTTCTTTTTAAATAAATTTATTTATTTATTTATTTTTGGCTGTGTTGGGTCTTCGTTGCTGAGTGCGGGCTTTCTCTAGTTGCGGCGAGCAGGGGCTACTCTTCGTTGCCGTGCGTGGGCTTCTCATTGCGGTGGCTTCTCTTGTTGTGGAGCACGGGCCCTAGGTGCATGGGCTTCAGTAGTTGTGGCACATGGGCTCAGTAATTGTGGCTCATGGGCTCTAGAGCACAGGCTCAGTAGTTGTGGCGCATGGGTTTAGCTGCTCCGCGGCATGTGGGATCTTCCTGGACCAGGGCTCGAACCTGTGTCCCCTGCATTGGCAGGTGGATTCTTAAGCACTGTGCCACCAGGAAAGTCCCAATAAATATTTTTGAAAGAACAAATGAATGTATGGAAACCCCATACTTGCTATATCTATTTCTTAATCTAAGTTTATAAAAATGTAACAGAGGTACCGCCTGGAGGGGTGGGATAGGGAGGGTGGGAGGGAGGGAGACGCAAGAGGGAAGAGATATGGGAACATGTGTATATATATAACTGATTCATTTTGTTGTAAAGCAGAAACTAACACCATTGTAAAGCAATTATACTCCAATAAAAAAATGTAACAGAGGTGATATAATAACTTGTCCCATTTAAATTTGAGATAAAATTCAATATACCCCCATTCATGAAGCCATTTGGAATGAGCAATAGTCCTAGGTCTACACCGGTTACACTGAAATAAGATCAGACCATTGATTGATTAAATACAAAGTTTGATTGTTCCATAACGCTCTGGAAGCTCCATGTAACAGCTTTGCCTAAATCTCAGCATCTCAATTATAACTAATCTTTGACGATTCACAGAATCTTCAAAGAGTTTATGGGGAGAGAATTGATGTTTACTAAGGGCTTTCTATATATTAATCACTTCTCATACATAATCTAATTTAATTCTTATAAAAATAGTGCAACAAGGATGTTACTATTTCTATTGGAACTGAGATTCTGAATTTCTTTGCAATCACCGAAGGTTTCAGAGATTATAACAGAGGAGACCTGATCTTTCTAATTTATGTAGAAAAATAAGGACCTTTGTAAGAAAACAAATCATTGAATTAGATCACCTCCCGTTTATTCATCTTCTGTTGGCTGAATATACTTCTTAAAGCAGGGCCCTGCCATGCCATTCATCTGCTAAGAGCACACTGGTTACCTACTGGATCAAGCTTAACTGGCAATCAGTGCCCCCTAAGCTCCTTTTCATACAATAATCCCAGGTTGCTTCCCTTTACTCCCTGTAACAAATCTTCTGTTCCTATAGAGAAGTCATTCTTCCTCCCTTCTTACCTTCCACCCTTCCCCCATTAAACACCTGTGTACTAGTCTCTTCTCTGCCTTCAATGACTTTCCATCTATTTCCCCTCTGCTGTTCCTTTCAGGCATGAGCGCTTTTCCTTTTCTGTTCTGCCCATTTATACACTTGTCACTTTTTAAAGTCTGCTTGAAAACTATACTCTTTGTTTTTTCATGTCCCTAGCCTGCAACAACCTCTCTTATTTTTCTTTTCTTAATTACTTTTGAACTTGTTAGCTGTACCACGCAATTTATTAAGCTCTAATTATAGATGGTAGTGTTCTGTAATTGTTTCTAGTTTCAGCCTTGTTCTCTGAGCAAGATAGTGTTTAAAGAGATTTATGTTTTATACATTCTTTTCTCCCTACAATACCTTCTAGAGCAGATTTTGCACCATTCGGAGATGCTCAACAAATACTTGGTTTTTCATTGTGAATATTTACTGAGTCCTGCTAGCAACTGTGCCATCATTTTAGGACAGAGTAAAATGTGGTTTATCCAACAGTGGTTCCTTCCAATCTAATATTAGCTCTATGCATCTTGTGTACAGATATATTTTCAAAAGTCACTGGAAGATTTTGCTTCCCTTTCATTATCTCTGAAATTTGAATTCTAGCTTTAACATTGTGAAATGTTGATATAAAGTAGTTTTGAGAACTTTGGGTGAAATGCATAGTGTAGATACAAAGCATACATCTGCAAAAAAGCAAAATGAAAATGCCTATATTTAGAAATTTCAAAACAAAGCACAGAAAACCTTGGGTGAATGGCAAGGCCAAATAATTCATTTTTCCATTTCTGGGGCACTGGCAAAGGCTGGGAAATCTGTCCTTTGAAGCATCAGAGTACTTTATTTTTCTGTGCAGCCTTGTGCTGCTGAAAATATCAGTACTTTGCTGCTTCCTTGAGGGAGGTGCCTATAGTGTTAAAGGTAATCTGGAAGGATTTGAACTTCGGAGGCAGTGTTAAGCACTTATTAACATAATATTAGAGGTGACAAAGTGATGAAAGATCTGCAGGTGATTTCAAATCAGGTGTCACGCTGCAAATCCTTGTTTTTGGCAATGATTTTGACAAAGCGCATGGAGCCAGTGAATGTGTTTTACCGGAAAGAAAAGAAGCTGAGAAGGTCAGGATGCAGAAAGCAGCATTGTTTCCAGAAATACTCAGACATAACTTCTTTGTACATAGTCATACCATGTTTGGAGAGCCCTCCCTTAGTGGCATGAATAAAATATTGTGCTGTTTGTGCAATTTTCAAAATGAAGTGCATGTGTAATTCCCACCTGGCACTGCTTTTTCAAGGGTTCTCTGGAGATGGGAGGGGCCATCATCTCTAATTTGAGAAGCTTTCTCTTTGGTCTCTCTCTGAATGAGAGCTTAAGCTCAGTAGACAATAGTGGGTCTGACTGGGAACATTTTCAAAATTTGTGCTGCCAGAATCCGGAAACAGGATCTGTTCCAAGGGGAGGGGTGGCTGCCGCTGGTAGAGACAGAAGGACGTTTTGCCATTTTGCAAGCAGAGCAGTGTACTGAGAGGGGGTGACAAGTGGTAGGTGGCACAGCCGAGGTCCTGCAAAGGCTCCCAGGCTGGCAGATCCTTAGTGTGAGCAGTCCTGGCGCCCTGGGCAGCTGGTGCACAGGGACCCAACTGCTAAGCTGGGGATTAGACTTGGAGTCTTAGGGAGCTAGCAGGGAGAAAGCTGGGAGACAAGGAAGGGGGTGCATAAGGTAAAGACAAGCTGTTGATTATGGACCATAAAGTGGCCACAAAAACCCCACTAACGATAATAAAGATAGCTGACACTTACCGATGCTTAGTATTTGTCAGGAAAAGTCCCAGGTGCTTTCTACATCTAAACACTTATCAGTCGGTCCTTATCTATGAGGCAGGTACTCCTATTGCCCCCACTTTCAAGGGAGGAAACTGAGTCACAGGTCAGGAAGCGTGTGCAGCGTCACACATCTAGCAAGTGGCAGAGGGGGGTTTTGAACCCAGGCATTCTGGCTCAAAAGTCTGTTTGCTTAACCTCCAAGCTAGCCCATCTCCAACTGCTACAAAGTAACAAAATCAGATTTGTCTTTATAGCTTTTTGAAAAGGGCGTAAAGTTTTGGGCCAAAGAGATATGGATTTGACTCACACTTCTACACTTGTGACTCTTTGGGGAAATAATTTCATTTATCTTAGGTTTGGTTTTATCATCTGCAGAATGGGGGAAATGCCACCTATTCCGTAGATTCTGAAGAACTAAGTGGAATAATGGATATAAACTAATAACGTCGTGTCTGGCAAGAAGCTGACGCTCAAGTGTGTTTTCTTTCTTCTTCTTTCAATGCCCACTAATATAGAGCTCTTTGGGCTTCCCTGGTGGCGCAGTGGTTGAGAGTCCGCCTGCCGATGCAGGGGACGCGGGTTCGTGCCCCGGTCTGGGAAGATCCCACATGCCGCGAAGCGGCTGGGCCCGTGAGCCATGGCCGCTGAGCCTGCGCGTCCGGAGCATATATATATATAGCTCTTTAAATTCTTCTTGATTGGACAGGATTGTTCTGGGCACAGGGTTGAGCCAAGCTCTGGCTGATCAAGGTTCTTGGCTGTGGGGAGGGCATATGGCACTTGGAGGCTTTCTGCCTGCTTGGGTTAAACAAGTGCTTTGGTTTTTCTTTATTGGTTGCTCTCTTCTTTTAATTTACAGAAAAGTGTCTTGGCAAGTGCTTTTGTATACACTTAATTCAGTCAATGAAACTTTACATCTGAAATGTGTAAACTAATGCTCTCTTTAGGAATGATGATTTAAAATTTAAAATTTTCCATTTTTATAAACGTGTTAATCATCTATTATTTTTAAGATTTCTTGCTTTCATTTACTCAGGAGAACTAATTGTAATGACTGTCAGTTTGAATTTCTGTAATTATACTTGAATTTCAAAGCCTGCTTCATATTTCATAGCAGCCAAAGCATATATGTTCGCAATCTGAAATAGCCCATCTCCAGTCAAGTCATGGAAAGCCTGCATGACGTTTCTTATTAGAAGCATCCCCCCAATTATGACTAAGGAATTCCATGATCATTCTGTCTTCCAACAATTTTGGTCTTTAGCTGCAAACTATATTTAATGCTATAACTATACGTACTTCTTTGTTACTTAATTTTGTAGCACAAATAGGACATCATCACTGTAGAAAAATTAGGTCACATTAGGCACAGAAACAAAAGGAGAAAATCTCCCATAATTCTAGAGCTACACACTGTTATATTTTGATGTCTGTCTTTCCAAATCATTTTCTGTGTGTGTACAGACAGAATACAGAAATGGGACCATACTATGAATACAATTAGTAGCCTGTGCTTTTCACTTAGCAGTTTAATGTGAACATCTTTATATATACATCTACATTGTTATTTCTAATAGCTTCAAAATATTCCTTTTCATTTTTTTTTTTGATTTTTTTTTTTTTTTTTTTTTTTGTGGTACGCGGGCCTCTCACTGCTGTGGCCTCTCCCATTGCGGAGCACAGGCTCCAGACGCGCAGGCCCAGCGGCCATGGCTCACGGGCCCAGCCGCTCCGCAGCATGTGGGATCTTCCCGGACCGGGGCACGAACCTGTGTCCCCTGCATCGGCAGGCGGACTCTCAACCACTGCGCCACCAGGGAAGCCCTCCTTTTCATTTTTATAGAAATATTAATTTAGGTAATCCTCTGTGGTCAGATATTTACTTCGTTCACATTTTTTCCTATTATGAACAGCACTTGATCATTATTTTTGCATATACATCTCTGTATCCTTTTCTCATGCTGATTCAAAGGGTAAGTGTGTTTATCAGGTTTTTGATATATTTGCCAAAAACCTGTCTAGAAATATTGTACTGATTGTATTCCCACTGGCAGTAAATGAATGCTCCTACATTCAGTGTTATTTTTTATTTTAATGTACCATCTAATGGACAAAATAGGGCATCTCCTTGTTTTATTTACCTCCTTTTTGCTTGTTAGTGAAGTTAATTTTTCCCACATGTTAATTTAAAATTTTAATTTATCTTTTTGTGAATTTGCCTTTTCATTTGCCTCTCTTTCTACTGGGACATGATTATTTTTCATATGGACTTTTAAGAGTTCTTCATGTTGTAATTTTATCTGTAAAATATGCCATGATTTTTCCTAGTTTATGTTTTATATTTAAAAATATTTATAAATTTTTTTATTTTCAAAATTAGTTAAGTCATTCTATTCCTAGTTTATGCACTTAGCAAAGTGTCTGGCACATACAATGCTTAGAAAGACCTTCTGTACCCTTAAAGAAATAAAATATTTACAAATGTTCTATTTTACTACTTCCATGGCTTTATTTTTCACATTTAAATGTTAAATTCATCTGGAATATTTTCTGGCCTAATATGAAGGTATTTTGTACCCAAATGATTATCAAGTTGTCTCAACCCAATGATAGAGTAACCTATGCTTTAAACACTGTTAAAGAGAAATGTTACCTTTATCAAATATCAAATTCATATATATAGTTGTATCTTTTTTTTTTTTTTTTTTCAGTTCCACTGGATTTTCTTCTACTCTGGTACCAGGATAAATTATTTTAATTATTATAGAAATTCTTCCTTTGTTATTGTTGTTTTTTAGAAATTTTCTACCTATACTTACATGTTTATTTATATGATGTCTTAAATTATGCAGGCAGGAAGGTATAGTGGGGGAAGTGCATGTTAGGGTAGATAAAGCAAGATTACAAAAATCTTGCTACTGTTAGCTGCATGATGAGTACTTGGGGTTCATGATCCTATTTTCTCTGCCTTTGTGTATTTTTGAAAGTTTCTATAACAAATATTTAAATATAAATAAATAAATAATTCATGTTGAAACTGCACATGATTAGAATCGCACATTCTTTCTTCTTCAGAAACATGTTATTTTTTGGTGTGTCTCCTTTTATGTCCTTCAAGAAAGTTTTATATTTTTTTCCCCTATGTATTCCTTGTACCTTTGTAAATGAACATGCAAACAAAACCCCCCAAATCTTCTTTGTGCCTAGTTTTATAGATTGTTGTTGTTGTTGTTTGGTTGCTATTACATTTCCAAATATTGGTATATAGGAAAACATTGATTTGTAACCAACGCACCTTACTAAACATTAAAAAAAATTTTTTTTTAACTTTATATTTTGGGGGGTCTTTAAAATAAAGAGTTCGTGATTTTCACATAACTATAGATATGCCTCCTCTTTGCCAATATTTATGACTCGCTTCTATTAGACTTACTAATTAGCACTTTAAAGATATTGTTAACTAAGTGTGGTAACAGTGGGTGTCCTCATGCTCCTGACTTCAGTGGGAGTGTCTCTGGTCTTTCAGCAAGCAAGACATTGGCTATTTGAGGAAGGTATGCCTTATAGTACTGTTTAATCAAAGCTTAAAAATTGGGATTCAATGTTTAGGTATTTTTACATGCTTTTTAAAGACTTTTTTAGGGAGGATTACATGTTTCTCTTCTTCCTTGATCTAGTGCTTTGATGAATTTTTTAAAGTAGATTTCTTACTATTAAACTCTTCTCACATTCCAGAGTGTATGGACTCACAGGCAGTCTGGATCCTGTGGGCTATTTTACAGAAATTCCCTAAATCTATGGCACTCTTCCCTGTTTTTCCTATTGTTGTATTTCTTTGGCTGCTTCAAATTCAATTTGGGAGCAAGGAGAATGAAATAGACTGAAATTCCTATCCTATATTGGAAACTTTGGTATACTTGCATTGACTAACTCTATAAAAGGGTCAAAATTTACTCACTGCAATTCTAATATAGAAACAATGTGGCTTTTCTTATTTCCTATAATCAATCGTTTAGCTCTAGGACTACTGTTGCACTGATAAGGGGGTAAGATAATTCAAAGTTTTGCTCTAGATAAAGATTGTTTTTCTCCTTTGCAATGAGTCTGGCCCCTTCCCTAAAAAAACAAAATGGCCTCTGGGTACAGGAGGAAACGTACATATCCTGGGTTCAAAATTTACTAGTCATGTAATCTTGCCTGGTTATATAACATTTTTCTGCCTCTATTTCTTCATCTACAAATTAGATATTAAAATAGAGGCCATTTTACAGAATTTTATGGGAATTTAATGAGTTAATACATTTTAAGTGATTAGAACATTGCCTGGCACACAGTAGATGCCTGGTAAATGTTTGTGATTGAAATAATACAATTATTATTGTTCTCATAGCATTGGGAGAAAGGCAACTTTGGGTCGTATGCCATTTTCCATTTTAGTGTTTTTGTATCACTAAAATACAATGATTTGATCTCTGCAGTGATTTGGTTGTAGTCCCTCCTGCCTCCACTTTTGAAGTACCTAAAGCTGGCTTAATACTTTTTTATTCTGTCCTCTTCGCATAAATAAAGAACAGGAATTGCTTTTGTGGGACTCAGCTCTCTTCACTGACTAGGCTGGCAGCCAACTCTTGCTGGGGCTGTAGTTCTCCTCAGGTTTGGCTGTAGTTTTCATTTGATCCCCTGTTTGGGAAATCTACCCTACAGCTTTTAGTTTTAATGTCACTTTACCCCCTCTCCAAACCATCACTCTGTCAAGTTCTCCAGCCATCACTATCATCCATCTCCCTTTTCCCCTCTAGGGGCACACGGAGACTTTAAGATAACTTCAGTGTCACCAGCCTATGAAGAAGCCCTCTGGGTGCTATCCTAGACTCCCATTCTTCCTAAAACAATATTTCTGCCCTATGTTGGTATGAGGAAATCCAGTGAGGGGTGTAGAGCGGATTTGGTTTTTCCTACCACGTATCTGGGGTTTTAATCATCTCTGTGCTTCCTCGCCAGGGGCCAGGTTAAAATAACTGATTCAATGAATGGGGTACCTACAGAGCAGCATGATTTAGAGTGAATACAAAAGTGTTGGATTATTATTTTCAAAATAATGGTCCCCATCACACATTTACTGTACATTCACTGTAAACAAATCATAGTTTCTTAAGAGTAAGAAAGAGATATGAGGATGATGATATCTTAATGAGTGCTTTGTGTTGTCACTATTTCCGGCACTTTGCCTCTATGAATTCTATATTCCTTCCAACAATGGTTTGAAGCAAGATATCATAGTTCTAGTGTACAGACAGAGAAACTTAGGTACAGAGAGGTCAGATAACTTGCCCAAAGTCACACGATAAGTAGCAGAGCCAGGATAGTTTGGTCTTTAAAAGCTGAATAGCCAAGAATAAATTATATTTATTTTTATAATTAATAATAATAATTATTAAGTTTTTAAGGATCTGAAATATTGTAATAGAGTGATTTATGCCAAATATAAGTGACAAACTGGTTCCCCCCCAACAAAAAAATGTTTATTAAAAATTCTACCTAGGGACTTCCCTGGTGGACCAGTGGTAAGGACTCTGCGCTTTCACTGCTGTGGGCCCAGGTTCAGTCCCTAGTTGGGGAACTAAGATCCTGCAAGCTGCATGGTGCTGCCAAAAAAAAAAAAAAAAAAAATCTATCTAATGTAGTGGGCTAAGGGCTCTCAATCCTTAGTAATATTTAAGAATAGGATGGTCAGGAACAATATCTCTGTTATGGTACAGTATAATATGGTATGATATACCATGGTATGATATTATGATCTAGAAACTTAAAGATCCTTTTAGCTCCAAGTTTCTTTTCCTTGGTTCCTTAGATTTCAGACATTAAATTTGGTTTTATTTTGCAGCTTATACACTTTAGCTTATATTACTCCTCCAGTGAATTAGAGAGATTTTTAAAGATAAAACTCCAGTTGCCCAAATAGCATTGCCTTTTAAAAAAATTGAGCTATCGATAATAGACCATTAGGTGATGAAAGAGAGCCACATCCTTAGAAAAGAAACTGCTGTTCTCCTTTTTCACTAAGAAATTCATCTATTAGCAAAATAATCTTTAAGGGGTTTTTCTGTTATGTATCCCCACCCTTCCTCACCATTACGAATGCAGAGGGAACACAATCTAATTTCAGGTGCCAGATGGGTACCATATGAATCGCGATGATTCGGCACAGGCTCCAATTAGAGCAACCAGGCTCCAAACAGCTACCGGCTAATCATGGAGATCATGTGAACCAAGATGCGTTTTCTTCTGTGTATCAGGGTTCTCTGCTTGTCCTTTCTGTATACTTAGAGCCTTTCAAATTTGTGAGGAACTTGGTAGCTGCTTAGTGCTACCAGTTGAGAGTGGATGGCACAATTCTTGCTGGAAAAGTGATAGGGTTCCTTTTGAAAGTCATCAAAGAGTACTTAAAGAAGCAAGCATCAAAAAAATTCAAAGCTCTGGCTGTAAGGTTTGAAATGTTCATTTGACCTTACAGGAGTCCATGGAAGAGCTTAGGCCTGGACACAGACAGTCAAGATTAAATCTTGTGCTGCACTTGAGTGTCTGAGAATTAGAAGAGGCTCCTCTCACTCTCTGCCAGCGTGACTGCAGAATAATAATCCTGGGAAGAGTCCATTTTTAATGAAACAGTTTTGCAGCATGAGTAAAATCTGAATCTCCTAAAAAACCCGGTGCTTGCTTCCTTGAGGTAAAGGGCAAAGAAAGTAAAATGAAGGTAACATTGAAGGAACACCTCCTGTGATCCGGGTAAAATGTTTAGTATGTGCTGACCCATCAGCCCATCATTTAGTCTACACTGTACCCCTGCAGCATGGGTTTCAATGGTTACATTTATATGGACCATGAACTTGATATTCAAAATGGTTAAACAGAGTCCTCGAGGCCACAATATTAGGAAATGGCCAAAACAGAATTTGACTCCAGGTATGACTAATTCCAAGTCATACTGTTGCACTAATTCATTTTGCTCTTTTCCTTTTCATCTCTGAATAAGATTTCTTTTATTTATTTATTTAGATTTAAAAATTGAAGTATCTAGTTGATCTACAATATTATATGTTTTAGGTGTACAATGCAGTAATTCAATTTTTTATAGATTATACTCCATATAAAGTTATTATAAAATATTGGCTATATTCCCTGTGTTGTATATTACAACCTTGTATCTTATTAATTTTATTAATAGCAGTTTGTACCTCTTAATCTCCTTCCCCTATCTTGCCCCCCCCAACTGGTGACCACTAGTTTGTTCTCTGTATTTGTGAGTCTGTTTTGTTATATTCATTGTTTTATTCTATAGATTCTACATATGAATGAAAACATACAATATTTGTCTTTGATTTATTTCACTAAGCATAACCTTCAGGTCCATCAATGTTGTGAATGGCAAAATTTTATTCTTTTTTATGACTAATACTCCAGTTTCTGTGTGTGTGTGTGTGTGTGTGTGTGTGTGTGTGTGTGTGTGTGTACACGGCACATCTTCTTTATTCATTTATCTGTTGATGGACACTTAGGTTGCTTCCATATCTTGGTTATTGTAAATAATGCTGCTATGAAGATTGGAGTGCATGTGTCTCTTTAAGTTAATGTTTTTGTTTTCTTTGGATATATACCCAGGAATGCAATTGCTGGATCATATGATAGTTCTATTTTTAATTTTTTGAGGAACCTCCATACTGTTTTCCAAGTGACTATACCAGTTTACCTTCCCACCAACAGTGCAAGAGGGTTCCCTTTTCTCCACATCCTCACCAACACTTGTTATTTCTTGTCTTTTTGATAACAGCCATTCTGACAGGTGTGAGGTGATATCTCATTGTGGTTTCGATTTGCATTCTCCTGATGATTAGTGATGTTGAATATCTTTTCATGTGCCTTTTGGCCATCTGTATGTCTTCTTCAGAAAAATGCCTATTCAGGTCCTCTCCCTATTTTTTTTTAACCAGGTTAAAAAAAAATTGTATGAGCTTCTTATGTATTTTGGATATTAACCCCTTATCAGACATATAAGTTGCAAATATCTTTTCCCATTCACTAGGTTGCCTTTCTGTTTTCTAATGTAAATTCTTCTCCTTCAGGTAATATCTTTTTTTTTTTGTATTATACATTCTACTGTGTGTTTTTTTTTAACATCATTATTGGAGTATAATTGCTTGACAATGGTGTGTTAGTTTCTGCTTTATAACAAAGTGAATCAGTTATACATATACATATATCCCCATATCCCCTCCCTCTTGCATCTCCCTCCCTCCCACCCTCCCTAGCCCACCCCCTAGGTGGTCACAAAGCACTGAGCTGATCTCCCTGTGCTATGCGGCTGCTTCCCACTAGCTATCCGTTTTACATTTGGTAGTGTATATATGTGCATGCCACTCTCTCTCATATTCATGGTATTTGTAGGAGATAGAATCAAGTCAACCCCTTCAGTAGAGTGCCACTTTTTTTTCCAGTTTTCATTCTTATGAAAAGATCTTTAGCTCACTTCATTCCAAAAGAAGGAATTTTAGGATATTACAATATCTTATATCAAAATACTTTTGACTCTATCTCCTACATATACCCTGAATATGAAAGAGGCAGAAAAGGTTGAAAATGACTCTCTCTTGGTAGAAGAGCATTTATAATCTCTGCCATAATAGATCTTGACTTTGTTGTTTATAACCTTTAATGCCCACAACAAAATGGTAGAATAGAGAAACTTTTGAACAAAAATAAAAAATCCAAATTAATTTTCTAGCTTCTTTTCTGCAGTTGTTTTAATTTCAGCATTAAAAAACACTACTTTTTCCTGTTGATTAAAAATTTGTTCCTTGGCTTCAACTAAAATTAAGAGGCAATGTACAGTTTTCGCTGTCTGCGTGTTAGTGACTCCAGCACAGTGGGCTTGTTCCCTTGAGGGATGATAATAGGTCGTCACTTTGTAAGGGGCAGAGAACCCGTTGGTTTGGGTTTTTACTCCTAGTCATTGGTTTCTTGGTTATTTTAATTTCCTTGTTTATGTTTATTTTAGTTAACATTGAACTTTTTCATTTTGTGCCTTGTTTTGTTGCTGTTTATACAATTTTCAGGCAATGATTCCTTGGGTAGCAATTGTTAATCAGGGAGAAGTGATAGCTTGAGGGTACTGAGTTACAGGGTGCTAGGATAAAACTTGTTCTATTGAAGCCTCATTAGAAAAGCTTTCATACGCCTGCCTTCGGTGAGATCTGCGTGATGATCTGCCAACTGCCCTAGTCTCTTTTAACCTTTTTATTTTGTTTTCTTCAAATTCTAATTGTATCCCATGTAATCTAAACCAATAGCACTACTAGGTCTTAAGATAATTCAGTTATAATTTGTCTCTTTTTTTTTTTTTAAGATTTTTCCCCCTTTTCTAAATTAATTAATTAATTATGTTTTATTTTTGGCTGCGTTGGGTGTTCATTGCCGCGTGTGGGCTTTCTCTAGTTGCGGTGAGCGGGAGCTACTCTTTGTTGCCGTGCGCGGGCTTCTCCTGTTGCGGAGTATGGGCTCTAGGTGCACGGGCTTCAGTAGTTGTGGCACTCGGGCTTAGTAGTTGTGGCGCACGGGCTTAGTTGCTCCGTGGCATGTGGTACCTTCCTGGACCACGGATCGAACCCATGTCCCCTGCATTGGCAGGCGAATTCTTAACCACTGCACCACCAGGGAAGTCCCTGTAATTTGTCTTAAGGGAGTTTTTCACAGTGTAGATTTTGCAGGAAAATAAAAGGTAGGATTCATAGCTAACAGATAAATGGAAGCAACTAAAGAACAAAGGGATGTGTTGGTTTAAAAAGAAACTTCTGAAAGGGTCTGGCTCACTGTAACTTTAGAGATGAGAGTTCTACAGCTCAGATTTGGAAAGCTTTACATAATAGAATTCAGGATATATGACGTGGGTGTCTGTTCTTCTCCCTCTCCCTCTTCTTCTCCCCAGCTCCCTTTCTGTCTGCCTCTCTCATCCGTCCGTCCATCCGTCCATCCATCCATCCATCCATCTATCACCTACATAATGTTTTTCTTGTTTTAACTAGAGAGATAGAATGGTGCATGTTCCAGAACTGAGAACATGTTCCACCATGTTTCATCTCATGATGAAAAGTACTGATTATGATTTGTAATGCATCATTTGTAGACCACAGTCTGTGCATATATCCTACGGCCTTCAATGACAGTGCCATTCGAATGCTTCTCAAATTTAAAAGTACTCAGAGGGTAGACTTTTACTTTAATCTGATATGGGGCAGGAAAGTATTGAAAAAGCAGAAACCTCAGTGCTTCAGTGAACTCCACCTTCGTTTGTAGGTAGTGAGCTGCTTAAACCAGAGATTTTGTGAAAATTGTCTTGCTCTCATTTTGTTTCCCCACATGATGACTCAGGGGTTTTTGTCCTGAGGCTCTCAATGGATCTGTTATAATTTAGCTGGCAATGACACATCCCAGAGGCTCTTTCCATCTTGGCCTCAGGCCAGCAGACTACGCACCATGCTGTCCTATGATTCACATGACAAAACTGCTCTAGTCACCTCCCACCGCCCAGGCCTGCAAGGGCACCATAATGAGGAAGTGGGAGGGATATGGTTAGAAAAGTTGTTGAAAAGAAGCTTCTGTTGTAACTTTCCTACTTCAGCAGGAAGCTAAAACCAGAGTAAGTTATTCTCAAGTAACAGACCTTACACTTGTGAGAGATGAATTGGAAAGTCCCTGGCCTTGTATTTATGGGGAAAAATGGTATTTTAGGGAGCTGCAATTATTTCAGGTGGGGGAAAGGCCGCAAATCATGGAATCCTAGAAAGAGGTAATTTATTTGCTGCTAAACAACTCAGCTGGGCTATTTTGAAATACTGGTCAGGGGAAGTGTTGAAAGAGTGGGTGTTTTGGCATTGCCATACCCTTGGAATTGAAGCATTGAGCTACCTAGGAGCCAAATGATGTGCTTTCATTTTCCAAAACATCAGTTATTTTATAATAATTTTGTGCTGAAATCAAAAGTGGCTTGTGTTCTCTTACGTGAGTGTGATCACCTGTATATTATACATTCGAGGGGCATGTGCAGAACGTTTTCTGGGTGTGGAGTTCCATAGCCGCCTCCTCTGCAGAGACAGAGGTCTGACCAGATGTGCAAAAGAGATGAAAGGAACTGCCTGGCCGAACTTCCATGTTCCTTTCACTCTACCTGGGGAAGAACATCAGTATATGAAGTGGTATTTGAATAACTTAAAGCAAAGCATTCGCAAGAGCAGAATAACTCGGAACAGACTTTGAAGCCATGAGGCGTATGAATCACTTTCTGCCTCCTCTGGGTCCCACACCAGCTATTCTGAGCCTCTGTCAGAGCACTTGCTGTGTTGTGCTGTTCGTCTCTCTCTCCCTCTAGTCTGCGAGCTCCTTGCAGAGAGAGATTTTATCATATTTATCTTTGCATCCCTGGACCCTAGCACAGTTGACTGGGTACCACAAGTGTCTAGTAAATGTCTGGTGAATGAAGAAGAGGGACTGCTGTTATTATTTGCGGGGAGGAGAAGGCAATAGAATGATGGTTTGGGATGGGTATAAACTACAAAGGGAAATATTTGGTTTTTTTTTTACTGTAGAGACGAAATGCGCTTTCCTTCTCATAATTCTAGCCAGGGGAAGCAGTTCAGTTTGGCAGAATTCAGTAAAATATATTTTGAGGGTATGTTATGTGGTGATCGTGTATACAAACATGTTATCTACCCTCAAGGGTCTTAGAGTCTAGAATGGCAGTGACAGTGAGACACAGATCATTGCAGTATAACTTGGCATATATGCATTTGGGGGCATTCAGAAGGCATTGTGGGTGGGTAGAGGAGAGGGACCTTGGTCAAGGTTGACAGTGGGGACCGGGCTGGGGATAGTGGGAGAATCAGGAAACTCTTCCAGGAGGAGGTGACATTTCAGCTGAGTCTTGAAGCAGAAATAGTCAAGTAAAGAAGGAAGGAAGAGGATATAGGGAAGTGGAAGAGGAAAAGAACAAGAACACAGGGGCAGGAAACAGCACAGAGTGTGTGTGGGGACTACAGGTGGTTCAGTACAACAAATGAGTGAAATATGCTGTATGGAGGGACAGCAGGCAGTGTTGATGACAAGGAGGCGTATTACAACGTAGCTGAAATGGTGTAGGTAGAACTCTGAAAGATCGTAGTGGTGGGAAACCTGCAAAGAGAGGATAGAGCTGAGCAATCTTTGCCAGGTACTCTGGCAGGATGTGACCACTGATTGAGCACAGGTGACCAGGGAGTGGGAGAGGCTCAGGATTTTGGCTGGGGTAGCTGGGCGGATGGTGGTACCAGTAACTGAGAGGGACAAGATACAAGAAGGAATGTATTTGGGAGTGAAGAAAGAAAAAATATTGAGTTCATACACGGACATGTTGTATTTGAGATGTTTGTGGATCTTCCAAGTGGAGACATCTGGCAGGCTTTCAAATGCATAAATTTGAAGCACAAGAGAATCAGGGTATGAGAGAGGATCACACTTTATATACAACTTTAATCTTGCTCTTTTCATTTAACATTATAGCAGAATTTTCTCTTGTAATTAAAATATCTTATAAAAACCTATTTTTAGCTGCATGGTATGCCATGAGGTTTCTCGTATTTTATTTGGCTATTCCGTTACTACTGGACATCTAAATTGTTTCCAAAGTTTTATAATTATGATTAGCAATGCTACTAATGCCTTTGCATATTTCATGTTACTTCCTGAATTACTGTGTCAAAATATACAACACCATTATAGTTTATGGTACTTTATTATCAAACTCCTTTCCAAAGAATTATGTTAGTTTGAATCTGATAAGTAATATATGAATTGCATATTTCATCATATAAACACCACTACCAAGCATTTTATTTTAAAAAACTTAATTCTGCTAATTTGTAAGCAACACAAGCAAAAACCTTGAGATTTTAATTTTCATCTCTTTCGTAAATACTGAGGTTGAATATTTTCCACATTTTGATATACTTTTATTTCCAGTTTTATACTGCTTATTAATTTAAATGCTCATGTTTTTCTTATGGATTTATAGTTCTATTTTTTTTTGCGGTACGTGGGCCTCTCACTGTTGTGGCCTCTCCAGTTGCAGAGCACAGGCTCCGGACGTGCAGGCTCAGCGGCCATGGCTCACGGGCCCAGCCACTCAGCTGCATGTGGGATCTTCCCGGCCCGGGGCACGAACCCGTGTCCCATGCATCGGCAGGTGGACTCTCAACCACTGCGCCACCAGGGAAGCCCTATACTTCTATTTTTAAAATATATTTTGTTAAGTGGTTGCTGAGTGTTCAACACTATGTTAAACACTATAGAAAGGGCAAAAGGAATGATAACGAATTACTCTCAACCTTTAGAATTCGTATTTTACAATCATATAACCTGCAGCGTGGAAAAGGCATTAAAATGTACTTTTTTCAACCCCCAGTTGAGGAAGCAAAAATTAAACCTATAAAACAATTAGTGAAAAAAATGGAAGATAGTATATGATTTTGTGGTGCAACATAGCCTTTATTGTCAGAATTCAGAGACAGGAGAAAACTGTGTGACTTGGAGCCACAGGGCAAATTGTCATTAAAAGGTAGAACTTTTGCTGGACCTCGAAGAATAGAAAAATTCGGAAAGGTGGAGAATAGAAGAACACTAAGAATGTGTACATAGGGATAGGAGATGGAAATGCACATGGCTAAGGTGTGGGAGGGATTAGACCATTCAGACGAGGGTGGATGGTTTGTGTTGGGGAATAGAGTGTGACACAAGGTCAGACTAAAGATGTAAATCACACATTACCTGGGTCCTCTGATTGAAACACCTCTGGGTCCATGCAGAGGTCACTGAAGGGGCCCGCCCTCCAGAGCAGGAGCTGTGACCTGGTAATACAGCGCCATCCTTGTGTTGTAAGTAGATTGCACTGACTCTAGCAAGAACCAAGTCGTTGAGCTTTGTTGGGCATACTGAAAGGGGTAGGTGGGTTGGCCTGTGGAGCAAGTTTAAAGAGAACCACTGCACAGGGCAGATTCATCAGCTGGACAGAGCACTGGACACAGTGCAGAAGCCTCAGTCTAATTCCTGCCTTGTCCCGGGAGGTAGCTCTGTGATCTTAGGCAGATTATGTACATTCTTATACCTCAATTTCCCCATCATACTGTGAACTCTTTCTAGATTCTACAGCTTCTAGCAGGCGCTCAGATAACAGACAGCCTCCACAGGGTACCCTAGAAAAAAGGAGATATAAATAGCAGGAAACTACTATGGTAATGTTTAGATCTGGACTAAGAAGGTGCCCTTTCTCTTAATTCACAACTTTAGAAAGTAGAACTCTACGTTCTTCCTTTGTCTCTATCACAGATTTAGCAGAGGGACACTGGGGCAAATGTCTAAGTTACCCACCTTATGTGTGGGGAGGGCAAATTAGTGGGCACTTAGGAGCTATGGCAAAAACTCAAACTTTCATGAAAAGTCTGATTTTTATCCCCTCATATGCTTCTTTTCTTTTAATGTTTGTAGTATTTAGTTCTTGCATTGCTGCCTCCTAATTTCTTGCCTGAATGTATTTTGGTGGATGGTTCTTGGTAAATTGAGCTTGTTTTTATTGCAGTTCATTGTGACTGTCTTTTATAGTGATCAGACTTTTTTGCGGAGCACAGACTCTGGACGCGCAGGCTCAGCGGCCATGGCTTACGGGCCCAGCCGCTCCGCGGCATGTGGGATCTTCCCGGACCGGGGCACGAACCCGTGTCCCCTGCATCGGCAGGCGGACTCTCAACCACTGCGCCACCAGGGGAGCCCTGATCAGACCTTTTTTCTTTTTTCATATGTGCCATATCTAGCATTTTTCTTTCTAGATTAGAATCTAGTCAAGGAAAGAGAATGCCTATCCTGTTTTTACTTTCATGTCTATTTTATGCAGCCCTAGACAAATCTATCTCGATGAGGTGAAGAAGACATTAAATCGGAGAAAAATATATTATCCCTTGATCATTCATAGGCAACTGCATCCTAATAATCCTTTCTCCCTGAATCTAGAAAGTTTGGTGGATATCTGAGAGATTAGTACACTACCAGGCACATATGAGATGCTCAATAAATATATATTTTAAATTAATGCATTTGAGTGGCTTTATAATTCAGCAATCACAACATACATTATCAAGCAGAAGAAAAAATTAGTTCCAAAGGAGGTAAAGAATAAAAAAAAAATTCCTCTGAAATATATAAAATACATTTACTAGCCTCTCTAGTATTTGCAGATAGTTAGAACCCTTTTCCACTCATATTTAGAGTGCATTGACACATTTGATGTTTAAATGAATAGAATTAACTGACATTTGCAGGGAACTTTATATTTTCCAGAAAACTTTCTCAGACATTATCTAATTCACCCCCATAATAACCCCATGAGTTGGGTTGTAGAAATATTGTTATCTTTACAGAGAAGCAAGTAAGTGGTAGAAGAAAAAAGATAAGGGATTTTCCTAACGCCATCCAGCTTGTGTATACGACTCAGTGATGCAAGTGGAACCAATTTCTTCTGATGCCCAGTTCAGGAGGCTGACCGGTGAGGTGTACGGCGAGGCGTTTCCACTCTATAAATCCTCAGTGTCTAGGAAAGATCCTGTTTTAACTCCCTTTCCTTGCATCGAAGTAGCAAAATTTATCCCCATGCTCCAGCTCAGATTCTGTCTCTGAATGTGCCAGCACCCTCTACCTGACTTAGATGCTCTCTTCATTTTATTTCTAAAGTGTTTTCTCTACAGGAGCCGACTCTTCCTTCTCCCTAATTAACTTTTATGTGGAAACTCCTCTAGTAATGAAATTGCCTGTGCGAGTCTTCCCCCACCTGGTTGGCTTTTTAGTGCACCTGGAGGGAGAAAGCATTTCTGCTGTCTCACTGCATGATCTTTGCTGAGGCAGGAATTTGTAGGAACGAAGATAACTGCCTTCCTGAGAGGAGACCTTTTTTATCAAACATTCTTTTGTTTAGGTTCAGCTTTGATGCTTGCAAAGGTTACCACTTGTTGATAATTAAAATGCATTGGTTCATTTGTATCTTTTTTTTTTTTTTTAGATGCCACATATAAGCGATATCATATATTTACAAAACAAGAATAGACCCACAGACATAGAAAACAAATTTAGGATTACCAAAGGGGAAAGCAGGGGGGAAGGATAAATTATAACTTTGGGATTAACAAATACAGATTACTATATGTAAAATAGATAAATAACAAGGACCTAATTACAGCACAAGGAACTATATTCAGTATCTTGTAATAACCTATAATGGAAAAAAATCTGAAAAAGAATACATATATCTCTATCTATCTATCTATCTATCTACCTATCTATCTATCTGAGTCACTGTGCTGTACAACTGAAACTAACACAACATTGTATTTCGACTACATTCCAATAAAAAAATGCATTGGTCCATGATTTTGGCAGCAAAGCAAGATGTCAGGGTAGGCAAAAACATGGACTTTGAAGTCAGACAAATCAGGTTTGAATCCTGGTTCTGCTACTATTTACTGGGCAATTTACTTCTTGGAGCTCTTTTGTGCAATGGGGATAATAACAGTATCTATCTCAAGAGTTGTTGGGAGGATTAAAGATAAATGATAGATGTTTTTCTTCCGATGAGATGAGATAGCAGAAAAGTACCGTCTTCTTCATAGACTGCAGATCAGATTTTCATTTCCCCTCCAGCTCCACCCTTCTCCCTGCCCGACCCTAGCAGGCTTTTTGCCCTGGGGGGTGTACCCTACACTGAGGTGCAGGCAGCAGCTTTCTTTGCCCTCTGGCTTTGTTGCATTTACCTGATGGGGAGTCCCAGCAGGACATCAGAGGGATGGAGGAGAGTGAAATGAAGTTCATTCCCTCATCTCTTTCCCTTCAGGGTCACCTGAGGCTAGCTGCATCCCAGATAATAACCTCCCTTCTCAAGGCAGCCCACTCTATGACTGTCTCCTCCTAGGGACTCTTGACCCACCCCTCTCCTTGTCCCTTTAGGCTGCGGTGGTAATAACTCCATTATTGCTAGCTCCAGCTACTTCACCATCCTTCGTGGATTCCTCTATTCTACGCACATCTTTTAAGATAGTCCCTTTACTAAACCCTCCTTAAATGATCCTAATATGAGTGTGCTATCTGTTACTCATGGGACCCGAACGGATACATTATTTATTACTGCTTAATTGAAAGTATATTTGCCCAAGATTCTTTTATTTAAAAGAGTTTGGAACTTTTAGGGGAAAAACGTGTGGTTGCTTGTCATTTGATATTAAGAGGAGAAAAATGTAGTAATGATGGACGATGATGATGATAATGATGGTGATAGTCAAGCATTGTCTATGTGACAACTGTACTCCTCGACACTACTGTATACACGTTAGTTCATTTAAACTCAAACACACATGAGTATTTTTTTTTCTTTTTTTTTCTTTTTTTTTTTCTTTTGTATTTTTAAGTATTTATTTATCAAACAACCCATACATTGTTAGTATAGACATTGTGCAAGGTTAAAACATATTCAAACATCAAGATCCACATTCAGGGCTACCCTGGTGATGCAGTGGTTGATAGTCCACCTGCCGATGCAGGGGACGTGGTTTCATGCCCCGGTCTGGGAGGGTCCCACGTGCTGTGGAGCAGCTGAGCCCGTGAGCCATGGCCTCTGGGCCTGCGTGTCCAGAGCTGTGCTCCGCAGCGGGAGAGGCCACGGCAGTGAGAGGCCTGTGTAAGTTCTAGAGGATGGAAGTCTGGGGTGAAGGTGCCAGCAGGGTTGGGCTCTGGTGAGAGCTCTCTTCTTGGCTTGCAGATGGTTGCTTTCTTGTTGTATCCTCACATAGCAGAGGAAGAGAAAGAGGAAGAGAGAAAGAGAGAAAGAGAGAGAGAGAGGCTTTTTTTTTCTTTTTGCGGTACGCGGGCCTCTCACTGTTGTGGCCTCTCCCGTTGCGGAGCACAGGCTCCGGACGCGCAGGCTCAGCGACCATGGCTCACAGGCCCAGCCGCTCCGCGGCATGTGGGATCTTCCCGGACCGGGGCACGAACCCGTGTCCCCTACATCGGCAGGCGGACTCTCAACCACTGCGCCATCAGGGTAGCCCGAGTATTTCTTTTTTGACCACATATAAATAACACTTTATTTGGAGATTAACCTCTCATCAGAAGAAATCAACCATGAGAGGCCTCATGGCAAAGGCCTTCTGACTCATCTTCCTGATACCCTCCCATGGTCCACTGTTCATACAACATCCAGAATGATCTGGATTACTCGAATCCAGATTATAATTATCTGGATTATTTGGGCCACTTAAAGTTTAAGTCGGATCATATCCTTCCCCTGCTCAGAATCCTCCCATAGTTTCTCATCACATTTATTTTTAAATTTTTATTTATTTATATTTTAATGTTTTTAAAAAATTATTTGTTTTATTTTTGGCTGCCTTGGGTCTTCATTGCTGTGTGTGGGCTTTCTCTAGTTGCAGTGCGCGGTCTTCTCATTGTTGTGGCTTCTCTTGTTGTGGAGCATGGGCTCTAGTAGTTGTGGCATGCGGGCTCAGCCCCTGTGGCTCATAGGCTCAGCAGCTGTGGCTTGTACGCTCTAGAGCGCAGGCTCAGTAGTTGCAGCATGCAGGCTCAGTAGTTGTGGCTCGCGGGCTCTAGAGTGCAGTCTCAGTAGTTGTGGCACAAGGGCTTAGCTGCTCCACAGCATGTGGGATCTTCCCAGACCAGGGCTCGAACCTGTGTCCCCTGCGTTGGCAGGCAGATTTTTTTTTTTTTTAACATCTTTATTGGAGTATAATTGCTTTACAATGGTATGTTAGTTTCTGATTTATAACAAAGTGCTTCAGCTATACATGTACATATATCTCCATATCTCTTCCCTCTTGTGTCTCCCTCCCTCCCACCCTCCCTATCCCACCCCTCTAGGTGGTCACAAACAACCGAGCTGATCTCCCTGTGCTATGTGGCGGCTTCCCACTAGCTATCGTTTTTACATTTGGTAGTGTATATATGTCCATGCCACTCCCTCACTTTGTCCCAGCTTACCTTTCCCCCTCCCCATTGTCATCAAGTCCATTCTCTAGTAGGTCTGCGTCTTTATTCCCAACCTGTTCCTAGGTTCTTCATGACCATATATATATATATATATTTTTTAGATTCCGTATATATGTGTTAGCATATGGTATTTGTCTTTCTCTTTCTGACTTACTTCACTCTGTATGACAGACTCTAGGTCCATCCACATCACTACAAATAGCTCAATTTCGTTTCTCTTTATGGCTGAGTAATATTCCATTGTATATATGTGCCACATCTTCTTTATCCATTCATCTGTCAATGGACAGGTTGCTTCCATGTCCTGGCTATTGTAAATAGTACTGCAATGAACATTGTGGTACATGACTCTTTTTGAATTATGGTTTTCTCAGGGTATATGCCCAGTAGTGGGCTTGCTGGGTCCTATCGTAGTTCTATTTTTAGTATTTTAAGGAACCTCCATACTGTTCTCCATAGTGGCTGTATCAATTTACATTCCCACCAACAGTGCAAGAGGGTTCCCTTTTCTCCACACCCTCTCCAGCATTTATTGTTTGCAGATGTTTTTTTTTTTTTTGCGGTACGCGGGCCTCTCACTGCTGTGGCCTCTCCCGTTGCGGAGCACAGGCTCCAGACGCGCAGGCTCAGCAGCCATGGCTCATGGGCCTAGCCGCTCCGCGGCATGTGGGATCTTCCCAGACCGGGGCACAAACCCGTGTCCCCTGCATGGGCAGGCAGACTCTCAACCACTGTGCCACCAGGGAAGCCCCTGTTTGTAGATTTTCTGATGATGGCCATTCTGACTGGTGTGACATGATATCTCATTGTAGTTTTGATTGGCATTTCTCTAATAATTAATGATGTTGAGCATTCTTTCATGTGCTTGTTGGCAATCTGTATATCTTCTTTGGAGAAATGTCTATTTAGGTCTTCTGCCCATTTTTGGATTGGGTTGGTTGTTGTTTTTGATACTGAGCTTCATGAGCTGCTTGTAAAATTTGGAGATTAACCCTTGGTCATTTGCTTCATTTGCAAATATTTTCTCCCATTCTGAGGGTTGTCTTTTCATCTTATTTGTGTTTTCCTTTGCTGTGCAAAAGCTTTTAAGTTTCATTAGGTCCGATTAGTTTATTTTTGGTTTTATTTCCATTTCTTTAGGAAGTGGGTCAAAAAGGATCTTGCTGTGATTTATGTCATAGAGTGTTCTGCCTATGTTTTCCTCTAAGAGTTTCATAGTGTCTGGCCTTACATTTAGGTCTTTAATCCATTTTGAGTTTATTTTTGTGTATGGTGTTAGGGAGTGTTCTAATTTCATTCTTTTCCATGTAGCTGTCCAGTTTTCCCAGCACCACATATTGAAGAGGCTGTCTTTTCTCCATTGTATATTCTTGCCTCCTTTAT
Organism: Aethalodelphis obliquidens; assembly: GCF_003676395.1. NCBI lineage: Eukaryota > Metazoa > Chordata > Mammalia > Artiodactyla > Delphinidae > Aethalodelphis > Aethalodelphis obliquidens. The sequence goes on from NW_020837948.1 coordinate 70,391,350, forward strand.
CAAAAATAAGGTGACCATATGTGTTTGGGTTTATCTCTGGGCTTTCTCTCCTGTTCCATTGATTTATATTTCTGTTTTTGTGCCAGTAACATACTGTCTTGATTACTGTAGCTTTGTAGTCTAGTCCAAATACAGGGAGCCTGATTCCTCCAGCTCCGTGTTTCTTTCTCAAGACTGCTTTGGCTATTCGGGGTGTTTTGTGTTTGCATACAAATTGTGAACTTTTTTGTTCTAGTTCTGTGAAAAATGCCAGTGGTAGTTTGATAGGGATTGCATTAAATCTGTAGATTGCTTTGGGTAGTATAGTCTTTTTTCACAATGTTGATTCTTCCAATTCAAGAACATGGTATATCTCTCCATCTATTTGTATCATTTTTAATTTCTTTCATCAGTGTCTTATAGTTTTCTGAATACAGGTATTTTGTCTCCTTAGGTAGGTTTATTCCTAGGTATTTTATTCTTTATGTTGCAGCGGTAAATGGGAGTGTTTCCTTAATTAAACTCTCTTTCTTTTGATTTCCATTTGCATGTAATATCTTTTTCCATCCCCTCACTTTCAGTCTGTATGTGTCCCTAGGTGTGAAGTGGGTCCCTTGTAGACAGCATACATAAGGGTCTTGTTTTTATATCCATTCAGCCAGTCTATGTCTTTTGGTTGGAGCATTTAATCCATTAACTATTAAGGTAATTATCGATATGTATGTTCCTATTACTATTTTCTTAATTGTTTTGGGTTTGTTATTGTAGGTCTTTTCCTTCTCTTGTGTTTCCTGCCTACAGAAGTTTCTTTAGCATTTGTTGTAAAGCTGGTTTGGTGGTGCTGAATTCTCTTAGCTTTTGCTTGCCTGTAAAGGTTTTAATTTCTCCATCAAATCTGAATGAGATCCTTGCTGGGTAGAGTAATCTTGGTTGTAGGTTTTCCCCTTTCATCACTTTAAATATGTCCTGCCACTCCCTTCTGGCTTGCAGAGTTTCTGCTGAAAAATCAGCTGTTAACCTTATGGGGATTCCCTTGTATGTTATTTGTCATTCTTCCCTTGCTGCTTTTAATATATTTTCTTTGTATTAAATTTTTGACAGTTCGATTAATATGTGTCTTGGCATGTTTCTCCTTGGATTTATCCTGTATGGGACTCTCTGCACTTCCTGGACTTGATTAAGTATTTCCTTTCCCATATTAGGGAAGTTTTCAACTATAATCTCTTCAAATATTTTCTCAGTCCCTTTCTTTTTCTCTTCTTCTTCTGGGACCCCTATAATTTGAATGTTGGTGCATTTAATGTTGTCCCAGAGGTCTCTGAGACTGCCCTCAATTCTTTTCATTCTTTTTTCTTTATTCTGCTCTGCAATAGTTATTTCCACTATTTTATCTTCCAGGTCCCTTATCCGTTCTTCTGCCTCGGTTATTCTGGTATTGATTCCTTCTAGAGAATTTTTAATTTCATTTATTGTGTTGTTCATCATTGTTTGTTTGCTCTTTAGTTCTTCTAGGTCCTTGTTAAACGTTTCTTGTATTTTCTCCATTCTATTTCCAAGATTTTGGATCATCTTTACTATTATTACTCTGAATTCTTTTTCAGGTAGGCTGCCTATTTCCTCTTCATTTGTTTGGTCTGGTGGGTTTTTACTTTGCTCCTTCATCTGCTGTGTGTTTCTCTGTCTTCTCATTTTGCTTATCTTACTGTGTTTGGGGCCTCCTTTTTGCAGGCTGCAGGTTCGTAGTTCCCTTTGTTTTTTGGTGTCTGCCCCCAGTGGCTAAAGTTGGTTCAGTGGGTTGTGTAGGCTTTCTGGTGGAGGGGACTAGTGCCTGTGTTCTGTTGGATGAGGCTGGAATTTGTCTTTCTGGTGGGCAGGTCCACGTCTGGTGGTGTGTTTTGGGGTGTCTGTGACCTTATGATTTTGGGCAGCCGCTCTGCTAATGGGTGGGATTGTGTTCCTGTCTTGCTAGTTGTTTGGCATAGGATGTCCAGCACTGTAGCTTGCTGGTCTTTGAGTGGAGCTGGGTCTTAGCATTGAGATGGAGATCTCTGGGAGATTTTTGCCATTTGATATTATGTGGAGCTGGGAAATCTCTGGTGGACCAATGTCCTGAACTTAGCTCTCCCACCTCAGAGGCACAGGTCTGATGCCCAGCCAGAGCTCCAAGACCCTGTCATCCACATGACTCAGAATAAAAGGGAGAAAAAAAGAAAGAAAGAAAAAAATAAAATAGCATAAAGTTATTAAATTAAAAAAATGAAAATAATTATTAAAAAATTTAAAAAATATTAAAAAGTAATAAAGAAAAAGAGAGAAGAGAGCAACCAAACCAAAAAATCAAATCCACCAATGATAACAAGCGCTAAAGCTATAAGAAAAAAAAAAAAGACAGATCCCTAGGACAAATGGTAAAAGCAAAGCTATACAGACAAAATCACACACAGAAACATACACACTTACAAAAAGAGAAAAAGGAAACAAATATATATATTGTTGCTCCCAAAGTGCACCACCTTAATTTGGGATGACTCGTTGTCTATTCAGGTATTCCACAGATGCATGGTACATCAAGTTGATTGTGGAGATTTAATCCGCTGCCCCTGAGGCTGCTGGGAGAGATTTCCCTTTCTCTTCTTTGTTCGCAGAGCTTCCGGGGTTCAGCTTGGATTTGGACCCGCCTCTGCGTGTAGCTTGCCCGAGAGCGTCTGTTCCCGCTCATACAGGACGCGGTTAAAGGAGCAGCCGATTCAGGGGCTCTGGCTCACTCAGGCCAGGGGGAGGGAGGGGCACGGATGCGGGGCGAGCCTGCGGCGGCAGAGACCGGCGTGACGTTGCAGCACCCTGAGGCGCGCCATGTGTTCTCCTGGGGAAGTTGTCCCTGGATCACGGGACCCTGGCAGTGGCGGGCTGTGCAGGCTCCCGGGAGGTGAGGTGTGGAGAGTGACCTGTGCTTGCACACAGGCTTCTTGGTGGCGGCAGCAGCAGCCTTAGCGTCTCATGCCCGTCTCTGGAGTCCGCGCTCTTAGCCGCGGCTCGCGCCCGTCTCTGGAGCTCCTTTAAGCGGCGCTCTTAATCCCCTCTCCTCGCGCGCCAGGAAACAGAGGCAAGAAAAAGTCTCTTGTCTCTTCGGCAGCTCCAGAACTTTTCACGGGCTTCCGGCTAGCTGTGGCGGACTAGCCCCTTCAGGCTGTGTTCACGCCGCCAACCCCAGTCCTCTCCCGGCGCTCCGACCGAAGCCCGAGCCTCAGCTCCCAGCCCCGTCCGCCCCGGCGGGTGAGCAGACAAGCCTCTTGGGCTGGTGAGTGCTGGTCGGCACCGATCCTCTGTGCGGGAATCTCCCCGCTTTGCCCTCCGCACCCCTGTTGCTGTGCTCCTCTCCGCGACTCCGAAGCTTCTCCCCTCCGCCACCAGCAGTCTCCGCCGCAAAGGGGCTTCTAGTGTGTGGAAACCGTTCCTCCTCCACAGCTCCCTCCCACTGATGCAGGTCACGTCCTTATTCTTTTGTCTCTGTTTTTTCCTTTTTCTTGTGTCTTACCCAGGTACGTGGGGAGTTTCTTGCCTTTTGGGAGGTCTGAGGTCTTCTGCCAGCATTCAGTAGGTGTTCTGTAGGAGTTGTTCCACATGTAGATGTATTTCTGATGTATTTGTGGGGAGGAATGTGATCTCCATGTCTTACCCTTCTGCCATCTTGAAGCTCCTCCACACATGAGTATTATTATCTCTCTTTTTCAGATCTGGAAAAAGCTCAGAGAGGTTAGGTAACTTACTTAATGCTGCACAGAATGCCATTGGAGAGTTGAAATTCTAACCTGTCTATTTGGTTTCAAGATCCATACTCTTAGCAAGGCCTTGCTGCCTCCTAGGTAAACAGGCTGAGAAGGGCCATCACTTTAGCCAACAGTTTTCAGTTAAATCCCTTTGTCTATTCAGATTTCTACAGGTTCTAAATTCCTATAGGAAAGTACCTCTTAATGATGGTCTTTAAATATGTCAAGGAAAATTGGTTAAAAACCTGATTAATTCAGCAAATCTTACCAGGTCAAATCCATCATTTGTCTGATTTGACTGATTAGTTAATTTAAAACCACTGAGTCACTAGTCCACTGGGGCAACTATTCTATGGTTACCCTTAAGGGTACTCATTAAATACTGAATGAATAATTAAATATTTCAAATGAGTTTTTCTCTGATAGTGTGTAAGCTTCCCACAGCATTTAGCTGATTTTTCCCCCTCCCTAGATATGTAATATTTGGTTCACGGTTTATATTATTTCTGTTCACTTCTTAAATTGATCTAGGTGAATAACATAATTTCACATTTTCTGAGAACTTATGAAATGCTTGGCGTTATAACTAATCAGTAAAGATGACTAAATTCCTGGAGGTATAGTAGCTGAGAACTTAGCATTTGTGGGTCAACTCCTCCCTCCAATCCCCACTCACTTAAGCAAAATCCTTGCATACTCAAAGAAATTATTTTTATTCTAACAACTCACATTTGATTGTGTATTTTTCTCTAACCTCAGGAAGCGTTTTCATCAACCCCGGAAACAGGCTTTCTTCCTCACTGCCATTTGGGTCCCCAAGTCGTATCTAGGGATGTTCTTAGCAACAGTAGATTCTATTTCTCTGCCTCCAGCTCCACTTTGCTGTTGTGGGATCTCTGGCCTCCTTAAAGGCATCTCCCTTCTATCTTCATAAATCTTGAGGGGTGACTCACACGTGTTCAGACAAACCTTTGAGCCTTGAGAGGGCGCTACTGCGGGTTGCTGGGTGAAGGTCCCTGTCCGCTCCCGTGGGGACCACTGGGTTCTTGTGCTGCTTTAGGCTGGCCTCCCCCAGGGGCCCACACAGACGCTGTGTTCCCCTGGAGTCCTCTCTCCTTTAGTTTTGTATGTTTTTTAAAAGTCTGTATAGTTATTTTGTTTTATGTTTTTCAGTGTGTAACTCACACTACTTTGCACTTTGATATTTTTCAATCATTTGAGCAAAATAAACTTTTTCAGACCTTGCTCACTGTTACTCTTTTCCTTCAATCTCAGACACAAGTCTTCTGAGAAGCTTAGAACAAATCTAAGTGACAGAACTACATGCTGTTAGGACCAGTCTATACGTACAATGTCAGAGTTCTTGTGGTTTTTTCAGGCCTGCCTGCCTCATCCTCTTTCCCTCAGAGTAGCTTCTTTGGCAAAAGGCACTTCAACACAAATGCAAATAAGCCCTGTAAGTATGTAAATCATGTCCAGATATAGCTGAATATCAGAAATGAACACAACACATCTAACTATTCTATGTGCTCTTTCTTCGAAGCTCAAAACTGAATTTTCTTCTTAATGTCTGGCGAAAGTGAAGGTTAGGCAATGAGGATATCATATTCATGTGGCAACTGCTGTAGAATAATTCTTTAATGGTTGCTGCTTGACTAGGTAAACAGTTTCTCTCAACCATTCCTTGCATCCTCTTTGAACCGAAGGGGTGTGTTTTCACTAAGTTTACTGAAGAGCCACTGGAATGTCTTCCATGTACTGTAGATTATTGGTAATGAAGCAAGAGACCATTATGCAGTGGTCAGAGGGCTTGCAGATGTAGGTGAGATTCCAGCAGTGAACAAAGCTAACTTAGCGATCCCTTAATGCTGCGGTCCCCAACATTTTTGGTACCAGGGACGGGCTTCGTGGAAGACAGTTTTTCCATGGAAGAGGGTGGGGGAATGGCTCAGGCGGTAATGCAAGCCATGGGGAGCAGCAGATGAAGCTTCGCTCGCTGGCCCGCCACTCACCTCTTGCTGTGCGGCCTGCTTCCTAGCAGGCCGTGGAATGGTACCACGGCCTGGGGGTTGGGGACCCCTGCCTTAGTGGAAAATTGAGGGGTCCGTAGCTATACCAGCCAGATCAGCACATACACAAATCAGTATGCATTTTCATTTCATACGTGTAAGTTTAGGTCCTGGCTACCATACCTTTTTTTTTTTCATCCACTAGAAATGTACATTTGAATGTTTAATGAGAAACAGATGGTGCCTGATTTCTCTAACTTACATTTAACAAAAACTGTTTTGGAAATGTTGCTCGTGTATACTTTTACTGCTTTAAACACAGCACCATTTTAACCTGTTTTGATGAATAATTGAAGAATTACTGTCCTACTTTAAGACAGCATTTCAGAGCATGTGTTAATCATATACTTGATTAAACATTTCCTTGCCTTTCTCTTCAGAATGCCAATTGGCTTTTGAGTGGATAATTGTTGCAGTGAGAGCAGTGACGTTGAAAACAACTATTGCCTGTTTGAATTACTTAAAGCACCACCATGAAAAGAAATACCTGTGATTTGCTTTCTCGGAGCAAAAGTGTAAGTACTTTTTGTTTTCATTTATTTTCTAAAACTGTGTACCCACAACTTTTTACTGTTTTCTTTTGGATTTTAATACTGTGCTTTCATGATGAGACTTGTGAGAAACCCTTGGTTAACTTTCAGTTCTCTGACTGTAGCAGCTTATTAACAAATGAAGACTTGTTTGTCTCTGTGGCCTGGTTGACATTTGATGGGAATTCTCTTTCAGCCAGTTTATATGCCTTACCATTCATTTGTATGTGCCTACTGGTATGATATTGGAAACCCTGAGTTTTGGATGAATGCAGAAAATATAAAAAGTTGAAACTGAGGAAATTTATGTCTTGAATATCAAACTTTCTGGGCAAGTTCAAAAGGATAAATTGAACTTACATCTAGGTACTTCAATCAATCACATTCTGCAAGTTCATGTACATGATGAATAATGTGAATACTTAATCGGTGGGTCATCACTTCCATGAGCTTTCTACCATGGCATGTGTCTTTAATCCTCTAATCTCCTCCTTTAAATTGTTTTTTGGTTTTTTTTTTTAGTGAAAGTCCTCAAGGCCCTGATGGAGATTAAGTCTTATTTCCACTCAGTGTTCTTAAGGTGCCAAAGTGGTGATAATTTCTAGATTTCTATTAGCTTATGAAAGAGAGCATAAGCAAATAGAGCAACTCAAAGAAAGCTACACAAGGCAGGGATGAAAGTAGACTGTTAATTTCCATCAGGCAAGCTCTAAGAACATGTCCCTTTGTTCATTTACCCAAGGGGAAAAAAGGCATCTAAACAGATGTAGTTATGACGTAGGAACATTCATTTGAAGGCATGAGAGAAACCACAAATGCAAACACATTTCTCTAGTACGGGAACGCTTTGTGTTACAACCAGTGATTCTATGGTGATGGCCCAAGGCCATTTTTAATTCTTTCTATAGAATTAATTACCATCAAGCTTTTAAGGGTGAGCAATGCAGGAGTAATGGGGAGGGAAGTATAGTACCCAGTAGGGTTTTTAAAAAAATGAGGATGTACCCAGAAGTATGCCAGTTCTTGGACTGAGTACTGACTCTGTTTAATAACCAACCAAGGAAATTCAACAAATTCTGAGAGAATGTCCAAATTCATTTTTTTTACTTGTTGGTGTTTAGTTGTATGGATTATTGTGTAAAATCAAGGGCCATGGCATGGAGCCTGGAATTCCTTCTATTATCATAGAGCTGCTCATTGTAATGCGAGGTGACCTGCATACAAATTACCAAACTGCGAACACATCTTTCTGTTACTGAGCTTTTCTTATTATAAGTTAAATTTGAAAGCAAACCATACATATAATACTTCCTTCTTTTATTAAATTTCAGAAACATGTGATGTGAAAAATATGTATAAAGGTGAAAGGGAGAATATTTTGAATAATTAAAAATATATTATTAAACATTTCCCTGTTCTTGGAGGAAAATATTCTAAAGGCAAATGATTAAGTGAGCTGTGACTTTAAGGACCTCCGAGTACTTCATGATGCTAGATTTCCTATTTATATTTGCTTTATGCAAAAATTTTCATCTTGGTGGAAAGGCTCATGCTTCCCAGATTAAGAGAATCTGAGTTACATACACTTGTCCAAATGTAAACAGTAGAGCTCTCATTTCACTGCTTCTTAGCTTCTTGAAAATCCACTAGCATAAAGAAAGTGCTTCCACTTAATTAAATGACTCTAAGCAGATTACTGTTTATCCGAGAAAAGAGCCAGACTTTTTGCCTAGTGAGAATTTGTCACTTTAGAGGTTTTTTTTTTTTTTTTGCGGTACGCGGGCCTCTCACTGTTGTGGCCTCTCCCGTTGCGGAGCACAGGCTCCGGACGCGCAGGCTCAGCGGCTATGGCTCACGGGCCCAGCCGCCCTGCGGCATGTGGGATCTTCCCGGACCGGGGCATGAACCCGTGTCCCCTGCATCGGCAGGCAGACTCTCAACCACTGCGCCACCAAGGAAGCCCAGAGTTTTAAAATTTTATTTTGCACTGGTTTAAGAATGTCACCCCTGCCCCTTAAGTCTTTGCCATAACAGAGACCAAAATTGTGCACTTAGAAGTAGATGTTTCCTGTTTTTGATGAGGAAGGTTGAAAGAATTAATTTGATTTAGAATCTGAGAATGTTTTTCTTTGGCATTATGACATTTAAAAATCCAAACAGAATGTTCTAAGTGTTAAAATGGGCTCTGCTCCTCCCTGTGTGTCTCTATGTATCTTGCTTCTGTCATTGTGAAAACTTAAGGAACATGAAAGAGGAGGGAAAAAAAAGACCGTCTTTAGACAGTCACCTTATTTGTTCTTGAACATTTAAAGCAGTGTTCATATTTTTCTCCTCTCATTCAAGACCTGGTGCAGTGTCCCTTTTAATGACAAATACTCTGAATTCTTCCTTTATTTGGACGGGATCCATGAAAAATGTTAACTATAAGAATATAAACAAACCACTTTTTACTTAAAGCAACATTTTGCTGGTTTTGGAGGATAATTTGTGGTTGCAGTGGGTACAAAAGGGAGGAACTGGGCATATGGATAGTACCAAAGTGAGGCATGGCCCCATTGGCTACCGCAAGCAGAAGGTTCTCCCGTAAGTTCTGTGGTATGAAGGCCTTACCTCTTTTTAAAGTTTTCAAGCCACCTCTTATTGGACTGGCATTTTATTTTTGCAGGTATAATTAAAGTTCTAACATGACAGCTGTTGCGTTTCATACCTCTTGGGGTGCTTAAGACTATATTTTTTTCCGGGTGTTGGTTCTCTGTCCAAAAGGGCAGAGCTCAAACAGATTTCTCTCTGTGTTAACCTCAGGAAGTGTCTTTGCCATCTATGTAATCTGGGGGCAATTCTTGCTGTTCTGACTTTTGCTTCAATGGGACTGAACAAGTGACATTTGCACAACAATTACAAAATTTAAAATTTTAGTGTAAAACCGTTTTATCTCAAAATAATGATTGGTAAAATGAGGTTTGGTGAGTTATTACTCTCCTATAAGTTTCATAGCTGGAAAATCCCATGTACAAGGGATGCTTTATTTTTATTTACTATTCTGAATCATAACAGATCAACTGATTTCTCTATTTAAAACTTGCCTTCTTCTGCCTCAGATATGTTTTCATGAAGCCATTTAATCTAGAGCAGCATTTAGTTGTAAACATCTAGAATTTTTTTTCCCCTGCTACCTGCATAGCATAGCAATTTAGGACAGAGACAGAATAGTTAGCATAGAATATCCTTTCTGAGGCTGTTAGAAAGTTTTATGAAAGCACTTGTAGCAACAACTCTGTTTTTAATTAAACAGTTTAATTTGCTACAGTGGTCACGACTCTACCCCAGCCCTTTAGTGACCTGAGTTAACTCTATTGACTCTTTTCAATCCATTGGTTCCAAAGGGAAAGGAGCCATTTACAGTGACCCTATCATCACATCTGTGACTCAAGCTTTCCTTGGCATTTCTCCAGTGAAATATTAACATAGTATGACTCTTCCAAGGTTAAAAATTTAACTCTTGAAGCTTGTACTTCTGTTGAAAATAATTTTTAAAATAATAGATTTACTAGTCTTTGTATTCAGAATAATAATCATGATCTCCCAACATTAGGTTCTGGCATTTTTCAATATGGATATACTTTCACTGATCTAGCTTTTTATTGTCTGCCCGGTATAAGGGAGCTGATGTGATAAAGTACAGCAATCTCCAATGTGGCTTTAAAAAGAAAATATTAGGAATTCTATTTATATTTACCTTTTACTGTCATCTGTTTTCAAAATCAGTATCGTTTAGAGATCACTGGTGCAGTGAAAATAGAATAGTTGTTGAGTTCAGAGATGTGGAGTCAATCCCCAGATCCACTGGTGTTTAAAGATCTGACTGTTAGTAAATTACTTAATTTTTTTGAACCTTAGTGTCTTTATCTGTAAGATAGAAAAGATATCATAATGAAGGTGAAAACACCTATCACATAATAAGTTGCTTGATAAATTCTCTCTATTTTGAGGTTTGCAGTGCTTTTTTGTAGCTACAGAGCAGAGTGATAGTATCTGGCCCAGAAATGGATCAAATGGAAATGCCTGGAAATGAAGCAAGTTCTGCTCACTAAAGGGGTTCAAGTCTAGCTTCCAAGACCATTTAGTCAATATCTATATCATGTTAAAGATTCAGGCATAAGATGGGTGGTTAAACTAGGTGAGAGTTCTGTTTTCTATCAGTTATGAGTTTCTTTGATTCTAGGTCATGTTGTACCGTTCATAAAACTGAATTGAAAATCAGTTCCCAGGTAAATATAAAATCAAAGCATTGGGGCAAAAAGAGTATATTATCAGCTCAGGCTGCCGTAACAAAATACTGCAGACTAGGTGGCTTAAATAAGAGAATTTTATTTTCTCACAATTCTGGAGGCTGAAGTCCAAGATCAAAGTGCTGGCTGATTTGGTTGCTGGTAAGAGCTCTCTTACTGGCCTTCTCACTGTGTCCTCATGTGGTAGATGAGAGAGAGCAAGCTCTCTGGTGTCTCTTCTTATAAGGGCACTAATTCCATCATAAGGACCCCACCTCATGAGCTCATCTAACCCTGATTACCTCACAAAGGCCCCACCTCCTATATAATTACATTGGGGGTTAGGATTTCAACATGTGAATTTTGGAGGACACAAGTATTCAGTCCATAACAGTGAATCTGATAATTTTAAGGGATGGTATTAGTAAGTGACTGTGATATTGGTGGCTGATGTTCTGGAGTCCACATATTCTCCCAACTGGATAACACTGAAAACTATCCAGTTAACATGTTTCTCTTCATTTCCTATTTTCTAGATTTTATGTTAGGGGAACTCAGTGATGATTTTTGAGGTTCCAATCAGCTCTTCATAGACCTTAGGGGCTAATTTTAATTTTACTTAAAATATTTTTCCTCCCTTTACTATTCCTATTTTGCTTATTTTATACTGTTTGTTCTTAACATCCAATCCAGTAACATAAGTCTCCAAAGTACTTTCTCCTGTCAGTGGGTTTACCAGTTGAGCTAACTTTTTAGAGGTTTGTAAATTTCAGACCTGATTATCTCTGAGCCACCCCAGTTCTCCCTATCAATGCCACTGCTTTTATGCTAACCAGGAATGAGAAGTAAAGGTACAGACAAGGGGAGAGACACATAAAATTGTCTATACTGATAGTGTATTTTTAAATCGGGTTATTTAAAAAAATTTTTTAAGTACTTTTCCTTATAATTCCTTTTCCTTATAATATCTCTGTTGGTATTCTCTCAAATTCAACATGAATTTTTATAGACCTTCCCATCTAGAGAATGAACTGGATAAATTTTCATTTTTCTTCATTAATCAACTCTCTTATGTATTGAATTCTAATGTATCTTGTAGTATTTTACATTAAATTTTCAGTTTCTTAGTACCTTGTATCATTTTCTTCCTACCAGTTTGGAGAGATTTACGGTATCTTCTGCTCAATAGGACTTGTTGGTTTCTTGACGAAATTGCCCTCTATTTGACTTAGGATTCTTTCGGATGCTCTACACTTGGATAAAATTGTCATTCACTAGATGTCTGTTAATTGATGTTCCCTGTTCTTTTTTGATGGAATTGTTGTTTAGTATTTATTCAAAACTGGAAGCAAATCCTGGGCTGTTTGGAGGGCACAGAGTATCTGGGAAGTATTTAGCATTCTGAATTTAAAGCCCATCTAAATGGGCTTCCAGTTTTGAGACCAGGAGCCAGGAGCCCACCTGGTGAAGTATGCCCAGCTGGCTTCCTAGAATCTCCTCTTTTCACAAAAGACTTTAGATGTCCAAAATTTGTAAACCAAATTAATCTTTTTCTTAAAAAATAATGTTTTTCCAGTTGTACTTTTACATTGCTGAGTTTTGAGAAGCAACTGCTCTTTTAATGGCCCAGGCTGAGAAATTTATGCCATTTCATTACATTGGTGCCTACTTGGAGAGGGGAGACTGAAAAGAAATTTAGAAAAAATGATACATTTTGTTAGGGCACTTCAGAGGTATCTGCATGTGATTGTCCCTCACAATTACTCTGTAAGACTGATTATTCTGGGGGCTTTATGGTTCAAGTAAAAATAATGGATCCCTTTCCAGATTGGCCTCCTTTCTCTGCTATGTCCATCACCACCTAAGGATGAGATTGAAAGAATTGTAGCAGCTTAGAATCCTGATGAAGTTAAGTATATAGAAACTGGATTTTTCACTGCTGGTCCCTCTTTAAGTCCAAAGAAGGTCGGAGGAGATACTATTGGTAAAGACGCTTTGAAACTTGCAAAGTACAAAGCAAAACTAAAATAATATTCTTGCTTGTGTCTTTGTTAGCAGTAAACTGAAATGAGAACTTGTAGTTTCAGAGGTTTTATTCCTTTGGTCATTTACTCCTGCCTTCATGCTTGTGCTCTTTCTTTACAAAATTCAAAAAATATTTATTTAATGGCTACTGTGTATTAGGAACTGTGCTTGCTAGGTTCTGGGTATCCAATGGGGAGTAAGATACATATGGTCTCTACTCTTATAGAGCATATTTGACAACTCAATTTCTAACTTTTATAATATTCTATTTATTATTTCATCCCCCCACCCCACCCTGACTGCCCAAGCCTGTCCCACCTTAATCTTTAATTCTTCCTAGGGGTGCTGAAGTCGTATCCCTCTTACACCTCTGTGTACTTGTTCTTTGCATCCTGGGTATCCCCTTTGTCAGGATATTTTAAACTGTGAATAATGTGCCATGCTTGTCAATTACGCTCATTGTTTCAGAAACATAGATTATTTTCAAGTGGTTAAAAAGAATTTTTCTCAGATAATCAACAGTAGTGCAAGAATAGCCGAGTATAAATGAATGTGAGTATGGAGGAAAGGTCTGAAAGAGTAGGGGCTGACCAGCCACCATTTGCTCTGAAATCAATCACATGACAATTTTAGTGGCCATAGTCAATCAGTACATTGTTGCCTTTGAAAAACACCTCCACTTTTTTTCCCCCTGATATTGTGATGTGTTTGCTATTTCATTTTTGGACACTTTCGAGTTAGAGTTGAATTCTGAATGATTATATCCAAGAAATAATTGCCTATATTGTACTTCATCATGTAAACATCAAAGATACATAAAAATGGAGAGAAGTTTTGTTGAGTTGATGATAAATATTAAGGAATGACTCGTACAGATAGTATTGCTCTGTAACAAAGTGAAATTAAGAAGAAAAGCATAATAATTTGGTGAAGCTTTCTATTAATAGTATATTGCTCCAGAAAAAAAATGTTTACTTATAAAGGCCACTTAATTTTAATTAAAGCCAGTTTTCTTTTTCTTAAGTTAGAGATCATTTTTTATTATTAAAATGGCCACCTATAAGCAAGTATTTTGAAGGTTAAAAATGATGTCAGTTAAACTTATCAATGTGTTTACACAGTTTCCCAAGGTAAGTGCTTTCAAAGTCAGCCCAGGGATGGTCCTTAAGGTCCTGAGTTATAGTCCAGGTTTTGCCACTTTGTATCTATGTCCTGGTAGGGGAAGGAGGATGAGAAAACCATAAATCATTAGATTATTATCAAGTGCTCTCAATATCTACTATGATTGTTTCAAGGGTAAAATGAGAAAACAGTATTGAAAGCACGTTGCAAAATAAAAATAAACAAAAAGCCAAACCAACCAAGCAAAAACACTCCCAAAGGGCTTCCCTGGTGGTGCAGTGGTTGAGAGTCCGCCTGCCGATGCAGGGGACATGGGTTCGTGCCCCGGCCCGGGAGGATCCCACATGCCGCGGAGCGGCTGGGCCCGTGAGCCATGGCCGCTGAGCCTGCGCGTCCAGAGCCTGTGCTCTGCAACGGGAGAGGCCACAGCAGTGAGAGGTCCGTGTACCGCAAAAACAAAAAACAAAAAAAAACCCCCAAATAAACCTTCACTTTTATTGTTAGAAAAAGTCATTCTTAACAGTTCACATGTTTCCCTAAGTTGTGTATATTAAAGGCCTTTATGCCACGGCCAAGAATGGTTAATGGTTATGTAGTTAGAGCCTCTGACCTTGCTTCCTAGTTCCTTCTATTGCCTAGATTGGTCACACACCACACACATGGAATTTGGGGTACAGATCCAGTATTAGCACAAGCACTGGGAAGAAGACATTTAGCTTATAACTCTCTTATGGTCGTATCTGTCCTCCCTGCAAACTCCTTACTATTATGGAAGCCTGGACTTCAGTGTTGGCAATAATGCTTCTGTGCTAGTGATTTGGCCATGTTTATAGCCCTCAGCCTCCTGAATTTAATTCGGTCAACAATATTTATTAAGCCCTCACCAACTATTAGACTGTACTACAGCAGTCATACCCCATGGAGCTGCACACCAAATGATACCCCAGAAGTTTGGATAATTAACAGTCCACCAATTCACTTCCAGATTGAGATTTAAGCTCTTCAGAGAATCTGGCTCACTGAGCATTAAAAACCAAATGTATCACAACTACTCAAACAATAATACCACAGTGCTACAACAAAAATCATCTTTTCTACAAACTCATTTAAAACAACAAGCTACAAGTTTTACAGGTCTTCATTTCTGCTTTGTACTTTAAAATATTAAATGCCCAACTTATGTTTTTCTAGAAGAGGCCATTACATAGCATTAATTTACCAGCAGGGTTGCATTTCAATATAAGATGAATCATACCAAGTGAGACCTAGATACTGCTCAGAAGCAATAGTCTCTGAAGGGATATTCGAAGATAAACGAGGGCGTTGAGGAAGCCATGAGAAATCCCCGGAACGTACACATAGAAAGACATAAAAGATTCTTTTTCTGTTGTTGTTGAATTGCTCATGCAGGAATTCAGAAGATGTATTTCCTCACCCAATATAAATGAAATAATTGGCAAAGTAGTCAGAGAGGAGTATCTCTTCCAGTGGGTAGCGTTATCTATTTAGAAAGCATTTGTATATTCTGACTTCCCAAAACATTGCTGAAAAACTTTTGAGGTGAGAAGGGAAAACCGAAAACACCCGCCGCCCCTGCAAATGGAGTTAGATGTTGACAAAAGTGGCTTAGAATAGATATAAGTGAAAAACTTTCTGATAGAGTTTTCTAATGTTGGCACAGTCTTTTCTGAGGAGATTATGAGATGGTCTTATAACAATATCTTTCAAAGTTCTGATCAAGTCTTTATGTTTTTTTAGACATATTGTTTGCATAAGCAAGGTCGGTTCTCAGCAGAGAACATCCCCATTCCACTAAAAATATTCGAAGGGACTGAATTATCAATGAATCCAAACAGTCACTAAACTCTATTACTTCTATTACTCCCAGAAGAATAACTTCTTAACTTCAGAACATTGAGGGGTTCTGGGGTGAACTCTCCAACTTCTGGTTTAAGCTCAGAGATGTAGAATGTTGCAAAGAGTGTCAGTCCCACCCTGCCATCAAGTAAAAATCTAGACACACTACATATTCATGACTTTAAAAAAATCCATCAGAGAATTGAGGTTGTAGGACAACCAAGCAACCCCAAATCTGGAAGGAGATAGGCAGACACTTGTCAAGAAGAAGAGAAAGGATGCCGTCATTTGCTTACATCAGATGCTATGTAAAGCCGTAAGGAGAGTCAGAGAAAATTTTTAATGAATTGCTAAAGGTTGAGTGTGGGCTAGCGTGAGAGTATGGACACACTGGCTGTTGCATATGCAGGGTTGTGGGGGAATCCTGTAGCAGACTTTTCCTCTACAAACCTCACCAGGTGCTCACAGGGAAGATCGGGGAGAACAGCAGGCACTATTGAAACCAGACCCATCTCCCCAGTGGAATTAAAGAGTTACTCTGCAAAGGGAAGAGCAGTAAGAATTTCTGACTTAGGGTACTGGGGGAAATCCATTGGTGAAGAAGGGAACAGGAAAATAAAGCTCTGTCTTCAGAGTGGGAGGTAAGAATATGTGCTAGGACCAGCACTACAGTTGGAGGAGAAGCAGAAGCACTTGTGATGACCACATCCCTGAGCCCCGGGAGCACAGTGCCTACCTAAGACTGAGGCTTAATCAGAACATCAAGGAACACTCTTCTTCCCTGATCTCCCATCAACATCCTAACAAGCATTGAGTGAAAATAACAGTGGAATAGGCTGCAAGAGCTTCCAGAGACAGATTCTCTGGGGGCCCAGCACAAAGGAGAGACCCAAAACTAAGGATGGAGCAGATATTAAGAAAACAACCACTGGAAAGCCATTCCATAATCCAGGGTTTCCCAACCCCCAGGTTGGTCCACAGCCTGTTTGGAACCAGGCCGCACAGCAGGAGGTGAATGGTGGGTGAGCTAGTGACGCTTCTTCTGCCGCTCCCCATCGCTCGCATTACTGCCTGAAGCGTCGATTGCATTACTGCCTGAATCATCACCCCCGCCCCCATCTGCAGAAAAATTGTCCTCCACGAAACTGGTTCCTGGTGCCAGGAAGGTTGGGGACTGTTGCCATAACCTATGCACGTGGTGTTATTAGAGAAATTTGTTGCCTGTGGTGCACTGAGGTTAATTATAAGAACAAAATCCCTCAAATCTAGTCCCGTTCCTGACTAGATTAATTCAAATTCCCATGCAAAAGGCCTAGCAGAAGGAAAACTTTGTTCATCTTTAAGCATAAAAATTTATTCACCTCAGTATCCACTGTCCAACACAAGATATCCAATTTTCAGTAAAAAAATATTAGGCAAATAGAAAGACAAGAGAAAATACTTCAAAAGGACAAAATAATATACAGAAGCATCCCAGATGTGGCACAAATGTTAAAATTATCAGTCTAGGAATTTAAATATGATTAGTATGTTAAAGTCTCTAATGGAAAAGATTGACAACATGTAAGATCAAATAGATAATTTCAGCAGAGAGACGGAAACTATAAGAAAGAATCCAATGAAATGCTAGAAATAAAAAACACAGTAACAAAGATGAAGAGTGTCTTTGGGCCTATTAGTAGGCTTGACACCGCCAAGAACAAAATCAGTGAATTTGAAGATAAGTCAATAGAAATTACTCAAACTGGAATACAAAAAGGAAAGAAAACGTAGAAAAAAGAGAACATAACAGATCATCCTAGAGCTATAATATAAGTGGTATAGCATATGCATAATTGAAATCACAGAAGGAAAAGAAAGAGAAATTGAGGTAGAAGAAATGTTTGAAGAAATAATGACTGAAAATTTTTCAAAATGACACACACCACATCAGACTCTAAAGCTCAGAGTACACCAAGGAAGATACATGCCAAAGTACACACACACACACACACACACACACACACACAAACACACACTCACACTCACAGAAGCATATCATATTCAAATGGCTGAAATCAAGACACAAAGAGAACATCTTGAATGTAGAGAAAGAAGACAAATCACATACAGAGGAACAAGGATGAGAATTACAGTAAACTTATCCTCAGAAACTATGCAGGCAAGAAGACATAGGAGTGGCATCTTTAAAGTACTGAGACAAAACTGTTAACCTAGAATTCTATACGCAGTAAGAATATACTTAAAATATGCAGTAAAAATACTTTATTGGAGTGAACGATTCCAGTTTCCTATCCATTTTTTGTGTTCCCCCAAATAACATGCACATATGCTCTCATGATTTTTGCTTTCCTTCTTCAAGTCTGAGAGGCTGAAGATATTCCTCCTGTTCAGGACCAATACCTCCAGCTCCTCAGAGGACTTAGTCAATTACCCCCTCCCTCCTACATACTCAACTGCAGTTTTGCTCATCTCTTTTCTATCTCTGCTTTTGGCCTTGGTAAATGAATTAGATCTTCAATTTGCTTTTGACACTGCTGCCCATGTGTACTTCTTTGGACAGTTCCTCTTCTCTTCCTGATATTTATTTGTCTGTATGCCCCTTAAACAATGCTGTTCCCCAAGTTCCTATCTTTGGCCCACAGGATATTCTAAGATAATCTTATCTCCTTTCCAGTCTTTATCTGTTTTCTGTTTGTGTCTAAATCTCCATGTCCATTTCAGATTTCTAGTTTTAGTTTCAGAATTTTATTCAGTTGCAGGTTGGACATTCATTATCGCCACACATTTCCCAAACTAGATTCATGCACTATTCTTTCTCCTGTCTAAACATGCTTCTGCTTCTCTATTCTCTACTGCATTTGCTGCCCCAGGCATCAAGCCAATGGCCTAAGCCAGAGCCCTGGGAACCTTCCTCAACTCCTTGCTCATTATCCCTCCCAACATCTAAACAAGCAACAAATGTTACTGCAGTTATCTGAGTCTTCCTCATTCCAACTGTACTTCCTACTCTGCCAATGACTTGGGAATCACTTTATTTTTCCTTACCATTGTGGGTGTCATTAAAGTATATACCAAAGTAGAGAGGACCAGTAAAGTTATGTATGTGTCGTATATGGAAGCTAGTAACATTTGTTACTTTATCCATTTCTGTTGCAGATCTTACTTTTTCCTATTAGCAGTGTACTGTCTTGTTTTGAATCTATATATTTTCACAATTGCTTTTGATTAGAATTTAAACTAGCTCTTAAAGGCTAAATCTGCAACAAAGTAGAAGCTGACTTTATAAGTGTATGTGTGTGAGTGTAATTTCTATTACAGCCATCATAATTCATTATTTTTTTAAAGAATAATTATAGTAAAGGCTGATCGTGCATATATGATTTTGTATATAAACAGATTGGATGAATGTTAGATTTTTATACTAGATATCAAGTGGAATTAAGATCTAATATGTGTGCTAACATGACTAATAATAATAATAACTTATAATTTAAAATGCAATTGTTTCATATACCATCCCAGCATTTTATTGTTCTTTTCCTCACAAAAGCTTGCAGGTAGGATACGCAGTTATTTTTATCCTCATTTTACAGAGATTCAAAATGAGCCTTAGTCAGATTAAGTGAGTTAGTATGCCCACACAGCTAGTAATGGAGAAGCCTAGATGTACTTTCCAGATCTTTTGATTCTAAATTCCTTCCTCTGGTCACTATACCACTGAGCCTCACATATGTAACTGTGTGCCTGCAGGCATCAGTTATATGCTAATGCACTTTTACACCATGTGTCTACTAAAAATAAATTGTAACATACCAATTAGATTCTGCTGTTTGTAGATATACCTATAGTTGGACAACAATGTTATATGGTAAACTCCAGATGTTTTTGCATTCTGTTGTGTGACAGAAAATGGAGGAGATTTTTGTTTAGGGAGACGTTTTAATTGTGAATGGAGGCCCCGAGGCTTGTTGGAAAGAGAGGTTACATCCTAAGAAAGGTAAACCCTTTTCCATAATAAAGTGCTAGAATTTTTTAACGTGTCCGTGGCTGTTCAAGGGAGATACAGTTTGGGGAAAGGCAGTGTTCTGGAGAACTCTGGGAAGTGAAAAGGTGGGAGAAAGCCCTTGCAGGGAAGGAGGCACATGGCAGCAGGTGGGGACTTACAAATGGTTCCCACAGCAGAGATGGCCTGGTTAAAGCCCTTTTAGGAGTACTGAGTTGACGGGTTTTAAAGATTTTGTTTGTTTTATTATTTTTTTTCTCAAACCTCTCTTTAAGCCTGTAATTAGAACATCATTGTAACAATTTTGCCCCAGGGTGTGAGGAGGAAGAAGGCTATATTCACACTTGAGACAAGGGAAGAAAAGAGCAGGGAGGAAGCAGTGATGGTACATTAACTGGGACAGCTGTTCAGAGGGAGTTGTGACAAATACCACCTGGGTACATGCAAGTTCCTCTCCCTTGGGTATTGCCCAGAAGTAGTGGGAAGGGCTCTGAATGTCACGTGGTTATCTGGCAAGAGTGCTTTGTTCATTGTTTGTCCACAGAAGTCTGAATACCTGGGGGCAAATACTTTGTGTATCTATCTGTGTGCATGTATGCACACTCACACACACACACACACCTGTGTGTATACTGCTACTGGAGTTCTTGGCATAGGCTATGCTATTTCAAATTACCTTATAAAATACTTTTGTAATACAGTATTTTGTAACAAAAATGTATTGAGCACTACCAAATACCAACACATTATATATGTTTACTCATTTTAGTTAATCCTCAAAACTATTCTGTGAGTACCATTTTTATTCCTATTTGATGGACAAACTGAGGTACAAAAATGAGCTAGGACTTAACGCTTAAAATACCTACAGTATAAATATTTGAAATAATAGCATAGACTATGAGGAAAAAGCCAAAAATTTTATGTAGGTTTTAATAATAAAACTGAAGTCAAGTTATTTAAAAATATTAAAGTTGTTATATGCATACATCTTGATCAAAAGTAGATTTTAGACTTGTTGTCTGGGTATAGGGAGGGAAGGTATTAAGTCATTCGGTTTCTTTCTTGTAACTGTAAATAGATTGTAAGATGGCACCTATGCAAATAGCAGTTTCTCTTAGATAATTGGCCATGTGGGCCATATGACCTTTTGAACATGTTTTTCCAAATACTTCATTCTAATTAGAGCATGGTCTTTCAGATTTGAGTGGATTCGTCTAAGTGGCTAGATAGGTTTTCATCCTTCCCGGAAAAGAGCTTTATAAAGCACATGTGAGCTTTGGAATAGCAAGAGCTTTTATTCAAATCACTCCTTGCATGAGTTAACCCTTTCTTCTACCTCAGATCAGCATAGTCTTCATCATTGTCCCGTCTCTGCAAGAGATATTTCTCTTTACATATCCTGCACAAGATAATTTCAGGAATCAGCTAAAACTTCTTAGACATATAGGGTTTTTTGGTTTTGTTTCTTGCTGTAAAAACAATTGCTCTCTCCTTATATTTGCAAAGGAGCAAACAAGTTTGGTTTGTGTACATTATTTTTTTAAAAATTTTATTGAAGTATAGTTGATTTACAGTGTTGTGTTAATTTCTGGTGTACAGCAAAGTGATTCAGTTATATATATATATATATATATATATATATACACACATATACTTTTTCATATTCTTTTCCATGATGGTTTAACACAGGATATTGAATATAGTTCCCTGTGCTGTACAGTAGAATCTTGTTGTTTATCCATCCTATATATACTAGTTTGCATCTGCTAGTCCCAAACTCCCAATCCTATCCTCCCCCCTTGGCAACTAAAGTCTGTTCTCTACATCTGTAGTCTTTTTCTGTTTCATCATTTGTGTCATCTTTTAGATTCCACGTATAAGTGATATCACATGTATTTGTCTTTCTCTTTCTGACTTAGTTCGCTTAGTATGATAATCTCTAGGTCCATGCTGTGTACATTACTCTTGCTTAATCTTTCCATCCAGCTGAGGCACACCACGAATGCCAATGTGTCGAGTCCACCTTTGATAGATGGACTCTCCTTTGTTCCAAATTCCACTATAGTTTAGTTTCTGAAGGCAACACAATTTTGCATCATCTATAAAATAGTTTATTTCAGTAATCATGACCCTGAAATATGTTGCCAGGTACATATTTTGATCCCCAAACTTGAAAATGTTTTCATGATTAGATTGTTGTGCTTTCTGTCTTTCATGGCTTTCTGTTTTCACTTGAGCTTTCCTAGTTTTATCCCCCTCTTTAAAATTAAACTACTGAACGTTTTATTTATTTCCATTACTGAATACAAAAAAATTAAAAAGTCAGATGAATGTATTCTTCAGAATTGTATAAACAGTTCATTGTAATTTAGTAAGAAGTTCTCATCTGTTATTTCATCTATGTCATTATATATTATCTATGTCATTATCTGTTTCTCTCCATAGTTTTTCTGAAGCATTTTCATTCTCTTATCAAGTACTCTCTTTTGTGTGTGTACAGAGACCTCATTGGGATAATTGCTATACAAAAAATTCATATGATGCTTTTCAATTTACAAAGTGATTTTACAAACAGTACCTTATTTGAGACTCATAATAACCTTGTAAATTAGGCTGTGTTATTATCTTTTTTTTTTTTTGCAGATAAGAAACCACTTTTATCAGGAATTGGGAAGGCATTAGCAATGAAGACTTTTAAATCCAAACCCTGAGATGTGTTTACTTTCCCTCCCTCTTTTTTGATTTGTTCCCTTCTTTTAATCCTTAAATTATGTTGACCAGTGTTCAAAGACCAGCCTATCAATTACTAGCTGTTACTGAGCTATAGTTGAGCCTTAGTTGTCTCATCCAAAAATAATATAGATTAGAATAACTACATCATACGCTTGTTATGAAAACTAAACAGATAAGGCATGTTAAGATGTCTAGCACAGCACCATACCATATATAATAGTTGCATAATAAATACGAGATTTCCTTTCCCCTCACTGCTATTTAAACTTTCTTTCTTTTGAAATTTAAAAATTTTTACCAAGTCACCCAGACTAGACTCTGAGAAAAATCACGATCAGTATAATTTATAAGGTAAAAATGCAGCAGAAAAGAAAGAAAAAACCTGAAGATAGAGTGAAAACTGTGACCTGTTTTCTGTGACACAAATGTGAAATTGAGTTTTAGTCTTTCAGGTAGGATAGTGCAAACTAAAAATAATTTGCATGTCCACAAAGAATTAGTGAAATAAAATTGTGTTAAAATCCAGAGGAATGGAAGTTAATGAAATAGGTTATTTTATTCTTGTTACTGTAGTCTCTCAATTTCTTTAGAATCTGTCTCTGCAGTAATGAAGGGGAACAAAGGGATGGATGATAACAAAATAACTTATTTGGATTTGGAATGTGTTTTACTTGTCTCTCTCTCAGCATGGGTATGTCTGATCTCATGGGGACTTAATGAAAACAATATATTTTTGTTAACTGACTGGTGGATTAATGAATACATTTAAAAAAAATGGAGTTAGAAAACTGGCCCATTTCTTCATGTCTTGCTTTAACTCAGCTTTTCCCTTTCTCCGTTCTACAGTAGAAATGAATTCTATCACATAGATAGACTCAGAAACTAACCCCAGCCAAGAATCCCTGTGTTCTTTGTGAGGGAAAAGGATTTAGGATGGTAACTGAATGTTTCAGTTGAAAAAAATTGAGCTAATTAATTTGAGATTTTTTTTTCTAAATATTGCATAAACCTATGATGAAATTGAATAATAAGCAGTGGAGGAATGCCTTTTATGTTGTTACAAGGTAATTGATGTTTTCCTTTACAGCTTCCTCATTTTTGTATTTTGCTTAACAAGGCTTTTCTACTCCAAGATTATGGATAATTTCACCCATGTTTTCTAACATTCTTATGGCTTTCTTTTTTCCCCTAAACTTGACAAACAAATTCATTTCCTTTCAATTGCATTCGATGATGAAATGATAGCTGTTTGAAACAGTTTTTAAAGATTAATAATCTTCTATCGTGAGCTGTCTTACACGTACTGTGATTGGTTATCGTACAGAAGAGGGAAAGGAGGCATACTCCGTAGTAATAACAAGTACGACAATAAAAGCTATATGGAGTGAACTGAGAAAATGGTCATTCTTCTTTTTTCTTCTTTTCAGTCATCATGTTGCATGAGGTACAGCCATATTAGTGAATAAGTACTAACACATAAATATACATATATACATACAAACGGTGGAGTGGACTGCCTATTCAGGAGGGGTTCCCAGAAGAATGGGTGGCATGAAGAGACCCATAATGTCTTGTGAGAGAGAATGGAGCCTAAGGGGGAACTTTGGTTAGAAAAGAGCCAATGGATTATTTCTAGTGAGAGATCAGAAAAGACAGGAATGATAGAGTTGGAAAAAGTGAGTCATCAAATTCTTCCTCCTGTAGATACCATGCCAAGCAGAAATTCTGCCCCAAACCCCCAGCCAGGATAACACTCTTCTTCACAAGCTTTTACTTTTTACTCTGGTAAATCTTGGTTAGATCTTTTGAGTTTTTGGTTAGTCTTTTGTGTGTGATTCTGCCCACACCTTACTTCAGTCACTGCCAGTCAACGTGGAGGTAGGCAGGGTGGTTTGCAACTTGAAATCTAGAAAATCTAGGTCCCAGGGCTTTGGCCCCAATAGCACAAACTTCTGTGGTATGAATCCTGTGCACCATCCAGTGACACCTTTAATTAACAACTGGGTTGTGGCCCTGAGTTCTGTCAAATACCTTATGTCCTCCTACAATTTCTTAAGAATCCCAGCAGAGTCTAAGTGAGCCAACATTTTCATCACATCTTCCTTGACTATAAGTTACCTGTTGACTAAATCATTTTGTGAATGTGTTTTCATTTCTTAACATTGAGTATTTTGTCTTCTCTATAATCGAGATGTTTATCAATGCATGTAAGGAGTGACATAGACATTCAGCCATATATTTTTTTCTAAACTGGTATCCCCTTATTTTTGCACCATTTACTGAATAATCTATCTGTTTAATGGAAGTGGAAGTTTTTTGAATAGAAGGAGAAAAGAAAAATGACTTTCAGATTTCATGAGAGTTTTTAGTTTTGCCACATAAGGGAGGTTACACTCAGCCTCCTGAAAAATTCCATTTTAAAATGATGTTTAAGTGCTAACCCATGTCTCTTGGTGATCTGCCTGCTACTTGTAAATAAAGGATTTCTTTTGAACATTTTGAACATTTAGTATTATTTTTTACTTGATGTTTATTATTATTATTTTTTGTAATTTAGGAATAAATTTATTGTTGATATCTCTTAACTCATTACTTGATTCATCTCCATGTTGAGTTTGGGAAGAAGTATTTTTATTAAATGATAATTTTCTTTAAAAATGAAGTACTACAAATGAGAAGAATAATAGGAGACACTGGAGCATAAATGGTTATTTGGAAACTAATGGGTATTAAAGACAGCTTTGAGGCATTTTGAGGTTAATATAATTAAATGCTACATTCATTTCTAGGAAAACCTTCCTCAGCCAATAGATGAGGCTCTACCAGGTGGCTGCTGCTAGAAGGCTTTCCTCTCTAATACCTTCTCCTCCTCTGCATTATGCCCAGATATCTATCGAGGTAGTGCAGGTGCTCTGGGGCCCGTCTTCTCTTCTTCTTTCTTGTTCAATGTCAATGTTCTCTTCCCCAATCTTACCCCTCTCCTGCTTATCTCAAGGCTTGGGGAGGACATGAGAAATAGCTCCTCCTTAAAATAATTGTAAGAAATAAGCTTATAGTCTTGCTTACTAAGGACATACAACACCCAGTAGAGGAGGTATCTTTTCAGAATCCCAATATGGTCAGTTACTTTGCTTTTCCATCCCTTGTCATCCCTTTCCAGCACCCTGCTATAGCTGAAGTGCTTCCCTGAAGTGAGGAGAACAATTATTATAATCATCAGAAGAGAATAGATATAGAGTAATTTGGGATCACTCAGTCCTTTGTCCATCTGCTTTTTCTGTCTATAGAATCAGACCCACATGTGCTTCTGCACTTAGGTAAATATAAAGTTGGATTTCCTATTAGAAAGAGCAAAGAATTCCAGAAAAGGCCACTCAAGATACCAAGTTTCTCAGAGGAAATGAATGATTTCTAACCCTGCCCAGTGAGAAAATAAGTAGAAGTAGGCTCAAGAAATTTCTCAAGAGGTAAAGATATAGAGTAATAAATAGGCAAGACAAGAGGGATAGAAATAGAAGGAATGGGGAGAATGATGCTGGAAAGGAGAAGTAAGCACACTTAGACATTTTATAAAACTGAAAAAAAAGCAGTTGATGAAACAATATAACTAGCCCAGGGTTTATCCCAGATTTTGAATTGAAAAGAGATGCCTAAGCCCATCTTTTTCCTTCTTCCTACCTCTTTTTCCTTCTTTCAAAATGACCTTGAATTTCAGTTTGGTAGGTTTGGGTGCAGCTGTTATTTGATAACAACACATTGTGTTTTTCAATTTACTTAGATTGTTTAAAAAACAGATAACTGAAAACCATCTGTTTGTGTTTCTGTGTAATTTGTTCTCAGGACAGGGACTAATAAAAAAATCATGCTAGGAAAGCCTCTCATTAATTTAAGGAGTTCTACCAACTCAGTCTGTAGTACCAGGTGAAAAGGGTTCCAAGCATGGAGATTTCTGGGAGAAGGAGAAAATTAATTTCTTCCTTTCCCCTTTGTGGTTGGGTGGCATTGTTTTTATTCTCCTGGCAGTGTCTCTCACAATGTAATGTGCATTTGAATCATCGGGAAAAATGCATATTATTAAAGTTTACCCCATGAGACTTTGGTCAGCCTGTCTGGGAAGGTCAGGAACCTCCATAGTTAAACAGTTCTCCAGAAGATTTGGATGTAGTCCAAGGACCACAGTTGGATGAACATTGCTTCTTAGAATGATAAATCTGTATTGTATTTTGGGGAGGCAAATTCAGGACAGGTATTCTGCAGCTCAACTATTACTACCAAGAACTAAATAAAAAATACACACACACAATCCCCAGAACAACTCTAATAGCATAACAACAAAACAAATGGCTCAAAGCAAAGCAAGACCCAACAATGGATTTGAAAAAGGTCCTTAGAGATATAATAGAATCTGATCAAACTCAGCTACTGAGACAAATAGGCCAACTCTATGTTGATGTGGAGGAGTAATGGAAAACCTTTCAAAGGATCATAGTTAATTGCAGTTATTGACACCAAGCCTTGGGTTCTGGAAAGCATTATCATTTTTACACAGTGCTAATCTGCCATATGTGGGACATGCTGAGTAAATCTATTTTGTTGAAGTCCCTTTTGTAATACTGTGCTGTATTTTGTTGGGTATATATTCTATTTTTTGGTTTTAACTTAAGGTTTTAACTTAAAAATATTCTCCCCTGCACTTTTTTCCCCTAACATTCTAAAGGACATAATACAGCTTTTCACTTGTTAATAGTAGAAGACTGGGTGGATTTACTCATTAGAAAATGGTGGTGGGTTCAGCAGGCTGGATCTTTCTCAAGGACATGGATTCTATCACTAAAGATGGATGTGATTCTGGATGACCGTTAGACCTCATTGTGCCTCAGTGTTCTGTGTGAATTGGGGGCAGGGCGTAGTAGATGATTTCTGTGGTCCTCTCTAACGATAAATAAAATAATGTGCTAAGCACTTTCATCTGTTCTCTCATGTGAACCTCACTAAACCCTTCATCTCTACTGAGGAAGATTGTCATTAGAGATAAATTAAAAAGAAGATAGATTGAACAGTACCTGAGTTCACTCGCAGGTGGTAGTGATGAATTCTAACCCATATCTTTTCTCTGGCTAGGGTTGGGTTGTGAGTGGTCTTATTTGTGATTTCTTTGTCCTGGGCTATCTGTTAATAATTAACTTGGAGTGGAGTGTAGGACTGTGAAGGCGAGGGGAGAAGGAGCTACGTTTCAATCGTAAGACTGCTGCAAGTTTGCTCAGATAAGGAAAATTATTGTTGGGCTGCTTCAACTATGGAATCAAGAAAATGGCTGCTATTCGTGCCTCTTGCCATTAGGTGGGGCAGTTGAAGAGTGGGAAAATAGCATTTTCAAGGGAAGTGATTTGTACTCAATGTTTTTCTCTGAAAGTAAGTGGTAAATTAGACCTTCCTTTTATAGAGTCCAAACTCTAAAAGTGACCAGACTCTTAGTTTCTTCTAAAATTCTATCAGCGAGGAAGAAGAGGCATATGGGTGATAAAGTTAATGTAATACAATACTCAGGTTTTAATTGTAATATAAAACTCCCATTTAGGATTCAAAAGCCAAAATGGAGTCTGAAGTCAACTTATATATTATACTTTCCCAGAAAAGTAAGTAAAGTGTGTGAGGTTGGGAGAGCAAAATAACAAGTTTATGAAAGTCCAGAAAGAGGAAAGGAGCCATGGCAGTTACTGCAGCCCTCTTCTCAATGCCTGTTGATTTCCTTTAGCATCCTGGGTACTTAACTATTTCCCTCTCCTTCCACTTTCTTTTAGAAAAGTCCATGCCAATTAATTTCCCTGACACTTAATGGATAATTCATTAAGAAAACCTTTTGTACCAAGCACATCATGATGAATTTTGACTGCTGATGCTACTTGGGGTCTGCTTTGAAGTGTTTTTATTGACCCACTTATAGGTTTAAGTTGTTTGCATAGAACTTAAAAAAATAACTTAGGAAAATTTCAGACCAGCTCTTTAAAGAATAGTGACTTTATACTTACATTTGTCAATATCTACGTTTAGGGAAAAGTATAAGAGATGTGGAGAGGAAGACAAAAATACTAGAGGTAGGTGAGAGAAGTATTCCTGGTTACTTGTGCTGTATTTTCTTAAAGAGTCCATAGGGCTATACTATTGAAGATAGAGGAGAAATAGATTTGGAAATTTACCTTTCAGATCAAAGAAGCTTTTCATGAGATGAAGCAATGGAATTTGGTAGTTTAGAAAAGAAGAATTAATGAGGAAATCTATTCAATAAATACTTGAATAGATGAGTGGTCCAGCAAAATGTTTTCTGACTTTCCCTAACATGTGTATATTTATTAGTATTTTTGTTTGAAGTAGCTAAAATTCCCTGCAACTCACAGAGCTCTACCTTTTTATCAATTCCACATTCCCAGGAAATTTGCATGAGCTTTTTAGAGGATTATAAAATGTAGGAGTAACTAAATTTGATATGAATTTCTAACATTTCAAATGATGCTCATTTGCACAAAGAAACTTGGGAGCACCCTGGATTTGTACATTGCTATAATTTTAAGTGGTAATCAACATCACTATAAGATTCTCCTAACAACTTCTTCCGCAATTTCCAAGAAGCCGGTGAAAGAAAGAGATTAGAATCAAGTTTGGGCTGCTTTGCCCAGTTGAGTAGTATATGGTGCTAATTAAGTTAACAGTGAAAATATTGAAATAAATATTGAGTATATGATATGTACTAGGCACCCAGCTAAGCATGTAATTAGTTCATGAAATTCTCACAATAATCTTATGAGTTTAGTACTGTTAATTAACACCATTTTTTTCTTCATAGGGTTGAGTCTCAATCCATCTGGTTTATATATATTCAGAGAAAAACTGAATCTAGTGGTCAGGATTAAAGGCAACTTGCTAAGATTATCTGAGTATACATATATCTGGGTAAACAAATAATAATATATCGCATTATTATTTACAGGAAAAGGCTAAATGTATTTGGAGCAGTGATATAGGTTTGGATGACCCAGTAGTTAAGGATCATCATGCTTTCTGAGAAGAAAGGGAATAAAACCTAAGAAACTTAAGATCTTATACTGATTTTGTTTAGTGCCAAATTCTGTAGATGTTGACTATCTTTCTTTTTTTCTTTTTTATCATAATATGTTAACTTTTAGTTCAGTCATTTTTGTCATAAGTTTGTGTCATATAATATTTGTTAATACAGTATGTTTGTATTATATTAAATGAAATAATGACAGTAAAATACTTAGCATGGTGCCTGATATGTTATACATGGCTAATAAAGGTTAGCTGTTACCACTAGAATTACATCATGTTGCCCATTAAGGGTTTCTAAGAGAGAAGACAAGGGTTGTTGAAATTTTAGTGAGTTGGTTTTCTCCACTCCAGACTTCTGCATTAATTTATTTGACCTCAAGGAGATTTTAGCTGCTTAAAAACAATTAATGGGAACTGAGATTATGACATAATTGTGAATTGTTTATATATCCATTTTGTTTTTTCTTCATACCAGAAACACATTTGTGTTCATGTTTGTCTGTTTTAAAATCTCGACCAGACAAACTTACTGGAGAGAATCCATGTCTTTGGGTTGAAAATCCCTGCCATTTGTCAGTTTTCCCATTGGTATTGTTATGTGAATGGCAGTTGCATGGATATAGATTTCATGCAGAAGAGTTTTACTTTTATACCCGTTTTAGATCTTGATTGTTTCCTGACTTTGCCTCTTCTAAATTGCTCTCATTTGTGAAATCTGGACGGTAACAGCAGTGCCGTAGGTATGTGGTAGCTGCTAGTGAGGAAACACATGTGCAGTGCTTGCTGCAAGCCTGCACAAGACAGAGCTCAATCCTTGGAGGAGGTAGAGCTGTGGCCACGGTGGTGGGAGTTAGAAGGTGTTACAATAAAGAGCAAAATGCCTTGTTGTCCACTGTTTCTGCTGGGGAAACTGGCTTTTATTAGTGGTGTACAGAGGCAAAAGTCAGATAATAGCAAGAATTTTCTGAGGGGATCTTTCTTTTTTTTAAATCACAATTTAAGAGAGAAAACTCCTATAAATGGGCCAGTATACTCACAAATAATTTTTGTTTTATTTCATTAGAAAGTGAACCAGATTCTAACAGTGCCTGTTAGACCACTTGTCTAAAATAACACCTTCTTCATTCTTTAACTCTTCACCTTCTTTATTTTTTCCTTGTAGTACTAATCACAACCTGACACATTTTATGGTAATTTTTTTTATGGATTGTTTCTCCCCACTAGCTTCATAAGGGCAGATAATTTATTTGCTTTGTTCACTGGTGTTTCTCTATAGCCTGGAACACTCCTGGCACCTAGTAGATGTTCAATAAACATTTGGATAATGAATGTATACATGAAATAAGGAAATTCATGTGGCTAATAAATAATTGAAAAATACTCTGCAAGAAACCAATGAAAGTAAAAACAATGTTCATCTATCAGTGAGTGATATGTACACAAAAACATGTATATCCAATGCTTATTAGGGTGAAGTCAAACAGGCATTCATACAAAATTGGAAAATATCTTGCTGGAAAGTATATTGTAAATATGTGTATCTTTCAAAATATCTCTATACCGTATTTTAATTCTAGGAATGTACTTAGGAAAAAAATCCAAAATTAAGAAGTAGTCTTTGTTGAACAAAAGTCTTTACTCAATACTACCGATTTAGTGAAATTAGTTAAAAAATCCTAAATGCCTCAAGGGAGAGGGAATCATTAAATAAATTATGATACATCACTCTCATGGTATATACTATGTAAACATTAGAATTAGGTTTACTAAGAGTTTTTAAAACACAGAAAAGTTGAGACCATGAATTTCAGTTAATTTTAAAAACAGCATGAAAATAGGAATATATGCTATTATTTTAAAAGCATACATAGAAATAATGAGTTGAAATTTTACCAAAATATTAACAGAGACTGGGGTAGATAGAATTGTAGTTGATTTTGTTTTACATTTCTTTATACTTTTATTTTCCAAGTTTTCTGGAACAAAACTTTTATAACTGAGAGATCTTTATTTTAGACTGATGATAATCTAGAACTGATTATGTTTTATACTATGGACTTACGGCTTTTCATGAAGAAATTAATATAGACTAATATTACTTTTATTATCTAAGAATGTGCATGTAACTTAAGAATTTCTAAGTAAAATTAAATTTTAGCAAATCACTGAGACTTCTAGGGGAATGCCCACTATAGGAATAAGAAGATCTAAAGTCTAGGGAATATTAGCATATCCTTTTAACCATCAAAAATGTTTTCAACTTTGGATTCTGATCGATGAAAAGAGAGGAGTAACTTGGATTTAATAACTGGTTATATACTACACGGTATTAGAAGGCAGAAGGACCTTCCAGGAAGTGGTAGGAGCAACGATGACTGTGGTTATGTCTTCTGGTGGCTAATACAGGTTCTAGACAAAATGTTCTTTCTAGCCTCTTTTTCTAGCAGCTTTGAAGACTGAATCCTCGATTCCTGGATTGTAAGGCACATTTCCAATTCTGGCTCTGCCCCCAGCATTCCTAGCCCCTAAATTGACCAGCTTGACTACACAGGCTCCTCATTCTCTCATGATCTGTGTCACTGACCAGAGATTTTGAAACTCAGCCAGCACACTGGGGCAGCAGGCCAAAGCACAACATTTAATAAGAAGGCTTTCCTATCATTTGATTCACTTAGTTCAAAGCTGAATGAGCTATTGGATTTGGTTCAAGAACATGCCCTAATTCTTGGGCTGGTTCTCAGACCTTCAGAAGTGGAAGGCCTTTGAAATTGTTTGATATTCAGTGTTGAGAGAGGAGGGAAGATGCAATAAGAAAATGAATTCTACCTGAACTTCTGTAGTTATAATCTACTGTCCTATCATTTGTTGATGTAAAGGTCTAGGTGTTGTTGTAAATCATTTCCATGCAGCCTAGCACAGTGCCTGTCATGTAGTATATGCTTGATAAATATTTATCAAGTGAATTTCAAACACTTCATTTTCTTTGTTTAATCCATTCATGTCATAGAGCCATTGCATTTTTTTACTAATAATTTTAGAATACAAAACTTACTCCACACTTGAATCCAGAATATGTAAACAACTACTGTAAATCAATAAGAATGAGACAGATATCCCAATAGGAAAATAAACAAAAGACTTGAAGAGACACTTCCCCAAAGAGGATATCCAAAAGGTCAATAAACATATGAAAAGGGGCTCAATCTGATCATCAAGGAAAAACAAAACTACTGTAGCACCAAACACTCACAAGAATTGCTAAAATAAAAAAGGCAATACCTAGTGTTGATAAGAATGTGGAGCAAACCGAACCCTTAGTCCCTGTCTTTGAGGTTATGTATTGGTACATGCACTTTGGAAATCTGTTTGGCAGTATTTACTCAAAGCTTAACATGCATATATCCTATGACCCGGCAGTTCCACTCTGCGGAACATGCCAAACATAGCTGCATGCAGATGTTCATCAAAAGATTGCACCAAAATGCTCATAGTTGCACTATTTATAATAGACAACAACTGGAAAGTACCCAGTTTCCCATTAAAAAAAGAACCAATGACTAAACTGTAATATATTCACACAATGTAATACTAATCAGCCATGAGAATGAATGAATTACAGCTACGTTCAAAAATATTGATAAATCTCCGAGACATGAGTTTGTCAGGCACAGAAAAGTGCATGGTGTCTGATTCCATTTACATTAAGTGCAAAAATAAAGTAAAACTATATTTTGG
Source organism: Aethalodelphis obliquidens (assembly GCF_003676395.1). Taxonomy (NCBI): domain Eukaryota; kingdom Metazoa; phylum Chordata; class Mammalia; order Artiodactyla; family Delphinidae; genus Aethalodelphis; species Aethalodelphis obliquidens. Next base: position 70,424,509 of record NW_020837948.1, read on the forward strand.
TGCTAGCCATAAAGAGAATGGTTATGGGGGGAGTGCTAATGACTAGAAAAGGGGCACGTGGGGGACATTCAGGGTGTTGATAATACTCTGTTTTCTCACCTGGGTGCTGATTGTATGGTGTACTCTTTGTAAAAGTTTACCTAGCTGTGTGTATATGATTTGTGCATTTTTTGATATGTATGTTATTTTTCAATAGAAAGTTAAAAGAATTTTTATCATTTTTTTCAATTAACTCACCAAATTTTGATTTAGAGCTTATTATATAATTTTTTATAGGTTTTATCTATTTTTTTTTATACAGCAGGTTCTTATTAGTCATCAGTTTGATGCACATCAGTGTATGCATGTCAATTGCAATCACCCAATTCATCACACCCCTACCCCCACCCCCCACAGCTTTCCCCCCTTGGTGTCCATACGTTTGTTCTCTACATCTGTGTCTCAATTTCTGGCCTGCAAACCGGTTCATCTGTACCATTTTTTTAGTTTCCACATATATGCGTTAATATACAATATTTGTTTTTCTCGTTCTGACTTACTTCACTCTGTATGACAGTCTCTAGGTGCATCCACGTCTCAACAAATGACCCAGTTTCATTCCTTTTTATGGCTGAGTAATATTCCATTGTATATATGTACCACATCTTCTTTATCCATTCGTCGGTCGATGGGCATTAGGTTGCTTCCATGTCCTGGCTACTGTAAATAGTGCTGCAGTGAACATTGGGGTGCATGTGTTTCTTGAATTATGGTTTCCTTTGGGTATATGCCCAGTAGTGGGATTGCTGGATCATATGGTAATTCTATTTTTAGGTTTTTAAGGAACCTCCATACTGTTCTCCATAGTGGCTGTTTCAGTTTACATTCCCACCAACAGTGCAAGAGGGTTCCCTTTTCTCCACACTCTCTCCAGCATTTGTTGTTTGTAGATTTTCTGATGATGCCCATTCTAACTGGTGTGAGGTGATACCTCATTGTAGTTTTGATTTGCATTTCTCTAATAATTAGTGAGGTTGAGAACCTTTTCATGTGCTTCTTGGCCATCTGTATGTCTACATTGGAGAAATGTCTATTTAGGTCTTCTGCCCATTTTTGGATTGGGTTGTTTGTTCTTTTCATATTGAGCTCCATGAGCTGTTTATTTATTTTGGAGATAAATCCTTTGTCTGTTGATTCATTTGCAAATATTTTCTCCCATTCTGAGGGTTGTCTTTTCGTCTTGTTTATGGTTTCCTTTGCTGTGCAAAAGCTTTTAAGTTTCATTAGGTCCCATTTCTTTATTTTTGTTTTTATTTCCATTACTCTAGGAGGTGGATCAAAAAAGATATTGCTGTGATTTATGTCAAAGAGTGTTCTTCCTATGTTTTCCTCTAAGAGTTTTATAGTGTCTGGCCTTACATTTAGGTCTCTAATCCATTTTGAGTTTATTTTTGTGTATGGTGTTAGGGAGTGTTCTAATTTCATTCTTCTACATGTAGCTGTCCAGTTTTCCCAGCACCACTTATTGAAGAGACTTGTCTTTTCTCCATTGTATATCCTTACCTCCTTTCTCATAGATTAATTGACCATAGGTGCGTGGGTTTACCTCTGGGCTTTCTATCTTATTGCATTGATCTATGTTTCTGTTTTTGTGCCAGTACCATATTGTCTTGTTTACTGTGTAGCTTTGTAGTATAGTCTGAAGTCAGAGAGTCTGATTCCTCCAACTCCGTTTTTTTCCCTCAAGACTGCTTTGGGTATTCAGGGTCTTTTGTGTCTCCATACAAATTTTAAGATTTTTTGTTCTAGTTCTGTAAAAAATGTCAGAAAAAAATGGTAATTTGATAGGGATTGCATTAAATCTGTAGATTGCTTTGGGTAGTATAGTCATTTTCACAATATTGATTCTTCCAATCCAAGAACATGGTATATCTCTCCATCTGTTGGTATCATCTTTAACTTGTTTATCAGTGTCTTATAGTTTTCTGCATACAGGTCTTTTGTCTCCCTAGGTAGCTTTATTCCTAGGTATTTTATTCTTTTTGTTTCAGTGGTAAATGGGAGTGTTTCCTTAATTTCTCTTTCAAATTTTTCATCATTAGTGTATAGGATTGCAAGAGATTTCTGTGCCTTAATTTTGCATCCTGCAACTTTACCAAATTCATTGATTAGCTCTAGTAGTTTTCTGGTGGCATCTTTAGGATTCTCTAGTATAGTATCAAGTCATCTGCAAACAGTGACAGTTTTACTTCTTCTTTTCCAATTTGTATTCCTTTTATTTCTTTTTCTTCTCTGATTGCCATGGCTAGGACTTCCAAAACTATGTTGAATAATAGGTGTGAGAGTGCACATCCTTGTCTTGTTCCTGATCTTAGAGGAAATGCTTTCAGTTTTTCACCATTGAGAATGATGTTTGCTGTGGGTTTGTCATATGTGGCCTTTATTATGTTGAGGTAGGTTCCCTCTATGCCCACTTTCTGGAGAGTTTTTATTATAAATGCATGCTGAATTTTGTCAAAGCTTTTTCTGCATCTATTGAGATGATCATATGGTTTTTATTTTTCAATTTGTTAATATGGTGTATCACATTGATTCATTTGCATGTATTGAAGAATCCTTGCATCCCTGGGATAAATCCCACTTGATCATGGTGTATGATCCTTTTAATGTGTTGTTGGATTCTGTTTGCTACTATTTGGCTGAGGATTGTTGCATCTATATTCATGAGTGATATTGGTCTGTAATTTTCTTTTTTTGTAGTATCTTTGTCTGGTTTTGGTATCAGGGTGATGGTGGCCTCATAGAATGACTTTGGGAGTATTCCTTCCTCTGCAATTTTTTGGAAGAGTTTGAGAAGGATGAGTGTTAGCTCTTCTCTAAATGTTTGATAGAATTCCCCTGTGAAGCCATCTGGTCCTGGACTTTTCTCTGTTGGAAGATTTTTACTCACACTTTCAATTTCATTACTTGTGATTGGTCTGTTCATATTTTCTATTTCCTGCTGGTTCAGTCTTGGAAGGTTATACCTTTCTAAGAATTTGTCCATTTCTTCCAGGTTGTCCATTTTATTGTCATAGAGTTGCTTGTAGTAGTCTCTTCGGATGCTTTGTATTTCTGTGGTATCTGTTGTAACTTCTCCTTTTTCATTTCTGAATTTATTGATTTGAGTCCTCTCCCTCTTTTTCTTGATGAGTCTGGCTAATGGTTTATCAATTTTCTTTATCTTCTCAAAGAACCAGCTTTTAGTTTTATTGATCTTTGCTGTTATTTTCTTTGTTTCTGTTTCATTTATTTCTGCTCTGATCTTTATGATTTCTTTCCTTCTGCTAACTTTGGGTTTTGTTTGTTCTTTCTCTTGTTCCTTTAGGTGTAATGTTAGACTATTTATTTGAGATTTTTCTTGTTTCTTGAGGTAGGCTTATATAGCTATAAACTTCCGTCTTAGAACTGCTTTTGCTGCATCCCATAAGTTTTGGATCGTTGTGTTTTCATTGTCATTTGTCTCTAGGTATTTTTTGATTTCCTCTTTGATTTCTTCAGTGATCTCTTGGTTATTTAGTAATGTATTTTTTAGCCTCCACGTGTTCCTGTTTTTTCCGTTTTTTCCCCTGTAATTCATTTCTAATCTCATAGCATTGTGGTCAGAAAAGATGCTTCATATGATTTCAATTTTCTTAAATTTACTGAGGCTTGATTTGTGACCCAAGATGTGATCTATCCTGGAGAATGTTCTGTGTGCACTTGAAAAGAAAGTGTAATCTGCTGTTTTTGGATGGAATGTCCTATAAATATCAATTAAATCTATCTGGTGTATTGTGTCATTTAAAGCTTGTGTTTCCTTATTTATTTTCATTTTGGATGATCTGTCCATTGGTGTAAGTGAGGTGTTAAAGTCCCCCACTCTTATTTTGTTACTGCCGATTTCCTCTTTTACAGCTGTTAGCAGTTGCCTTATGTATTGAGATGCTCCTATGTTGGGTGCATATCTATTTATAATTGTTATATCTTATTCTTGGATTGATCCCTTGATCGTTATGTAGTGTCCTTCCTTGTCTCTTGTAACATTCTTTATTTTAAAGTCTATTTTATCTGATATGAGTATTGCTACTTCAGCTGTCTTTTGATTTCCATTTGCATGGAATATCTTTTTCCATCCCCTCACTTTCAGTCTGTATGTGTCCCTAGGTCTGAAGTGGGTCTCTTGTAGACAGCATATGTATGGGTCTTGTTTTTGTATCCATTCAGCAAGCCTTTGTCTTTTGGTTGGAGCATTTAATCCATTCACATTTCAGGTAATTATCGATATGTATGTTCCTATGACCATTTTCGTAATTGTTTTGGGTTTGTTTTTGTAGGTCCTTTTCTTGTGTTTCCCACTTAGAGAAGTTCCTTTAGCATTTGTTATAGAGCTGGTTTGGTGGTGCTGAATTCTCTTAGTGTTTGCTTGTCCATAAAGCTTTTGATTTCTCCATGCAATCTGAATGAGATCCTTGCTGGGTAGAGTAATCTTGGCTATAGGTTCTTCCCTTTCATCACTTTAAGTATATTATGCTACTCTCTTCTGGCTTGTAGAGTTTCTGCTGAGAAATCAGCTGTTAACCTTATGGGAGTTCCCTTGTATGTTATTTGTTGTTTTTCCCTTGCTGCTTTCAATAATTTTTCTTTGTCTTTCATTTTTGCCAATTTGATTACTATGTGTCTCGGCGTGTTTCTGCTTGGGTTTATCCTGTATGGGACTCCCTGCGCTTCCTGGACTTGGGTGGCTATTTCCTTTCCCATGTTAGGGAAGTTTTCGACTATAATCTCTTCAAATATTTTCTCGGGTCCTTTCTCTCTCTCTTCTATTTCTGGGACCCCTATAACGCGAATGTTGTTGCATGTAATGTTGTCCCAGAGGTCTCTTAGGCTGTCTTCATTTCTTAACATTCATTTTTCTTTAGTGTCTTCTGCAGCAGTGAATTCCACCATTCTGTCTTCCAGGTCACTTATCCGTTCTTCTGCCTGAGTTATTCTGCTATTGATTCCTTCTAGTGTAGTCTTCATTTCAGTTATTGTATTGTTTATCTCTGTTTGTTTGTTCTTTAATTCTTCTAGGTGTTTGTTAAACATTTCTTGCATCTTCTCGATCTTTGCCTCCATTCTTTTTCCGAGGTCCTGGATCATCTTCACTATCATTATTCTGAATTCTTTTTCTGGAAGGTTGCCTATCTCCACTTCATTTAGTTGTTTTTCTGGGGTTTTATCTTGTTCCTTCATCTGGTACATAGCCCTCTGCCTTTTCATCTTGTCTATCTTTCTGTGAACGTGGTTTTTGTTCCACAGGCTGCAGGATTGTAGTTCTTCTTGCTTCTGCTGTGTGCCCTCTGGTGGATGAGGCTATCTAAGAGGCTTGTGTAAGTTTCCTGATGGGAGGGACTGGTGGTGCGTAGAGCTGGGTGTTGCTCTGGTGGGCAGAGCTCAGGAAAACTTTTATCTGCTTGACTGCTGATGGATGGGGCTGGGTTCCCTCCCTGTTGATTGTTTGGCCTGAGGCAACCCAACACAGGAGCTGACCTGGGCTGTTTGGTGGGGCTGAAGGCGGACTCTGGGAGGGCTCACGCCAAGGAGTACTTCCCAGAACTTCTGCTGCCAGTGTCCTTGTCCCCATGGTGAGCCACAGCCACCCCCCTGCCTCCGCAGGAGACCCTCCAACACTAGCAGGTAGGTCTGGTTCAGTCTCCCCTGGGGTCACTGCTTCTTCCCCTGGGTCCCGATACGCACACTACTTTTTGTGTGCCCTCCATGAGTGGAGTCTCTGTTTCTCCCAGTCCTGTCGAAGTCCTGCAATCAAATCCCACTAGCCTTCAAAGTCTGATTCTCTAGGAATTCCTCCTCCCGTTGCCTACCCCCAGGTTGGGAAGCCTGACGTGGGGCTTAGAACCGTCACTCCAGTGGGTCGACTTCTGTAGTATAAGTGTTCTCCAGTCTGTGAGTCACCCACCCAGCAGTTATGGGATTTGATTTTGCCGTGATTGCGCCCCTCCTACCGTCTCATTGTGGCTTCTCCTTTGTCTTTGGATGGGGGGTATCTTTTTTTGTGAGTTTCAGTGTCTTCCTGTCGATGCTTGTCCAGCAGCTAGTTGTGATTCTGGTGTTCTTACAAGAGGGGGTGAGAGCACGTCCTTCTACTCCGCCATCTTGGTTCCAATGTTGCTTATTATATAATTTTGATCATATAAACTTAGCCCCAGAGTGTCTCCTGATGTGAGCTCATGATGCCATGGGAAACATTAACTGTTAAATCCTCTGCCTGAAATGTTTACGATGGAAGAGTAGAGTTTTGTTTTGTTTTGTTTTTAACATAAGAGAGCGAAGGGGAAAATATTTTGCTTTGAAGAGAGATTTTTGAAGTTTTTTTTCTCTCTGAGTTTAATCATTTGCTCAACCTCCTCATTCACATTGAGAAAGGAATGTATATTTTGAAAGAGGGAATAGAGCAATACAGTTATTAAATAACTAGGGTGAGTTATCACATAATCCAGATTGTGAATTGTTGACAAGTGACTCTACATGTAAGAACTTATTTGGTTATTTTTTTATTGTTTTAATGTTAGAAACATAAGTCTCTCTTTGTCAACACTAGTGTGTCCATAAAAGTGTCTACATGAGCTATTTCCAAGTTCCCATTTATGATAAGGAGCTATGGGGCATGAATACACCCACACTTTTACCTACATATATAGAGATAACAAACTCATCTGGTTACCTAGTTACCTTTTATTGTGTATTCACATTTTTCCCAACCCTCAGGGTTATAGTTGAAAAAGATAGGAATGCTTGGCCATCCTCTGAAGGAGGTGTATGAGCTTTATTATTGAGGCCAAGTCTTCTACCTTTGTTTGCATGAAAACCTAGTAGTCAGGGACCTTGTCATATCTATTTTCTGTAAAGTACTTTCTGCACTTGTCAAGATCAATAACTGGATTTGTAATGACAGAGAGCACAGAATTCAGCCTTCAGAATAGAAATGGCTGTTTATTTGCCTCGTGGAAGTATTCCTTCTGACGCTCTTCCGCCACTGAGTATAGATTCTGTCTGAGAGGCACTTTTTAAAACTTCTCACCAGTTTTTCATGTTATCTAGCATCTCTGCGAACTATCCATTTAATTATAATAACAGTAATACTGCATGACAGATTTTAATATTTTCTAGTTAACAAAATATTTTCCACCTGAATTTTCCTGTTGGACTTTGACAGAGTCCTATAATGTGGTTGTGTATTATGCCATTTTGCAGATGAAGAAACTGAGACTCAGAGACAGAGCTTAGTTTGCATAGCTAAGATGTATCAAAGGCAGGCTTTCCAGCCTAGTCCAGAGCTTTTTCTATTTTATTCCACCCCTGTAAGTTTCACCTTTCATATAGCACTATAGAATAAAAATTATGGATTTAGCATATTATTTAGTTCATTCAGTATATATGATATGCTTTCTGTGTGCCAAATATTGGTGCAGGTGTTGGAGATACAATGATGAACAAGATGGAAGCAGTCCTATCTTGATGGAACTCATAGCGAGTGGTGGGAGTACAGACAAATAACTGAGCAATTAAAATAGGAAGGTGCACCTTGTTTTTATCTTCTTCCATGTACTATGCTAGGATCTACATAGGGTGTCATGGGAATACACAGGAAGGGCACATGACCTTGTATGGTTAAAAGCTTTCACTCTTTTTCTAAAGGCTTCTGTTAAATGATACCAGAAAATAGAATCTACTAGATATTCTAGAGGGCCAGTTGTAAGGGGAAAGTAATATTTGAGCAACATGCTTGAAAATTACATTCAATGGAAAAGGAAGATTATAACCCAATAAAAGTAGCTGTTAGGCTAAAGGTGAGTGGCCATGGGTCAGTGTCTGGATTTCAAAATGTAACCCTGAAAAAGAAAAGAAGGGAAACAGGCTTACAGCAAAAATCGGATTAGGCTCAACTGTATTGACCACAGTTTTAAACATAGACAGCTCTGAGGTATCATCAAACACTCATGATGAAACACTGCATTGTTGTTTGTGAAGATTCTGCATAGCAAAATTCCTCCATCTGTCTTTAACTTGCCCAGAAAGAATCAACACCCCTAAGACTTCTCGGGGCTCAAACTATGGCTATGTTCTGTCCAAAGCCCTTTGAATTTCTGGTTGAACGCAAATGTACATTAAGGTTTGACTCTAGAAGTCAAACTTGTCAGTCATTACTTATGTGTACATCCTGCTATAAGCTCCCGACAACTGCCATGTCCTTGTGCTTAACGATTACAGGAAGAAGGTAACTGTTGAGGACATTGTTTCTGAACCTGAGATCTGTGGAAAGTTTTCAGGAAATCCTTGAGCTCCAAGAAGTGGTGTGCAAAATTGTAATGGCTCCTCTGTGCATTCTCCTGGGGAGTATACCCACAGCTTTCATTAGAGACTTAAAGGGATCTGTAGGCTTTACCCTCCATACCCTCCTCTCGAAAAAAAAAAATGGTGGTGACTCTTGTGGTAGTGACTCTTGTTTGGTGGCGAGAGGCAATAAAATAGCCGTTTGAACATCAGATTATTTGGATACATCGTCGAAAATAGGCATCTAGAGAAACATTCTGTTGTAGCCAGCCTCTAAGATGGCCTCCAGTGATCCCCTTTCACATTGTACCAAGGTTGATCTCTGTGACCAACAGCATACAGCAGAAGTAATGGTATGTCACCTCTGAGATTAGGTTATAGAAGACTGTGGCTTCTGTCTTGAGTGTTTTCTCACTGAGAGTCATCAGAGAGATGGGGGGAAGCCAGTCATGACTTGTCTTCCCAAGTCATGAAGACACTCAGATGTGTTCTTCAAATCAAGAAGAAGCCAACATGATGAGGCATGGAGGCCTCTTGCCAACAGGCAGCAAAGAGCCGAGGCCTGCCAACAACCATGTGAGTGCCTGTGGCAAGATTCTCCAGCCCCGCTGAGCCTTGAGATGACTGGCCGCTTAACTGCAAGCCCTTGAAAGACGCTGCACACGAACCACCCGACTAAGGTGCTCCTGCATTTACCGTCCTCAGAAATTGTGTGAGATAATAGATGTTTGTTGTTTTAAGCTGCTACATTTGGGGATAATTTGTTACATAGCAACATATACCTGAGGCACATTATCTTGACTCATCACTATAAAAAGAAAAGTGAGCATGTGAAAAATGATGTTTGTAAAATACCAACTTCTCTGTTAATCCTGCGAAATTAGAGCTGGAAATAAGCACATGCAAGGCACTTCTTTCCTCCTGTTGGTAAATAGTGCAGTGTGGCCCGTTCACAGCCAGCACTTGGGAACCTGTGTGATCCCCACAGCAAGGAACACCCTCAGGACAGAAGCAAACAATTTTTCTTTTCAGTGATTTGTTTGTTTCCTTTTAAAAGGCACTGGCTTTCAAATATCTCCTGGGTAAATCTTATATTTCCACCAAACGTGATCAACTCACTGGAGAATTCATACTTCGCCAGTGATCATGGGAGTCACTAACATAATCTTTTACAGCAACAATTGTTATCTTTTTCTTGTTACCGTTGTGGTTCCTTCTTTATTAGGAAGCCAGCTGGTCCAGCTGATCCAGTTCTTCGGCCGCCAAGGGCATTTTTCTCAAACAGTCTTTTTTTTTTTTTTTTTGTGGTACGCGGGCCTCTCACTGTTGCGGCCTCTCCTGTTGCGGAGCACAGGCTCCGGACGCGCAGGCTCAGCGGCCGTGGCTCATGGGCCCAGCCGCTCCGCTGCATGTGGGATCTTCCCGGACCGGGGCACGAACCCATGTCCCCTGCATCGGCAGGCGGACTCTCAACCACTGCGCCACCAGGGAAGCCCGAAAATGAATATTTTACTCCCAATTACTCTGGAAAGAAGCGCCATTTTGAGACAGGGCAGAGTGTGTGGAGCAGCAGGTGTTTTCCTTTCACTGGTGCCAGGAGGATCCAAGACTTGTCTGTGAAACGGAGTGGGCTGATGTAGGTCCTGGCCACGTGGCAATGACCAGGACACGCAGCACCTGTGATCAGCGGCAGTAGTAGCCGGTGAGGGTGCAATGCTTGCAGAGCTTCCGGCCTCAAGAAGGCACACCTCGGGCCCCCTAGCAAGTGGAGAGAGGAAGTGAGACTGGCCCTTAGATAAAGCGAAAGTAGTGTTCCTCCCGTGAGCCTGAACAGGGAGTCCTGGCAGCAGAGCGAAGAAGCTGAGCTCAAGAATGGGGATCATTCTCACAGAGGTTGCAAGGCCAAAGAACTGGAGGGAATGTTCCAGAGCCCATGTGAGGCAGAATCCTAGAAAATGCCGAAAAGGAGCTGGCTGGTAAGTCTTGGGGGCCAAGAGAAAAGCTAATTTCCAGCCCATGAGCTTGGGGTAGCTCTCAAGGAATAGACCTGGGAACTGCATTAAGTAAACATAGAGGTTCCAAACTTCATGCCTGTCCTCTGCGAGGTAGGGCTCAGGGCAGCCTGTGGAGTATCTGAACACAGGAGAGCTGTGGTGATTCTTTGGTTAGCAATTGATGCTGAGAAATAAATATATACAGAGAAGGAGTGACTGTCCTCTAGGGTCAGCCCAACCTCATAGTCATTACCATAACTAAAGTAAATCTCTGAGCTTATAATGTTATCAGTAGCCCTTTCTTTGTCTTGAATGTTGTGTTTTCCTTTGGACCACTTTTTAAAAAATGTTTTTATTTTTTTATAAATTTATTTATTTTTGGCTGCATTGGGTCTTCGTTGCGGTGTGCGGGTGTCTCATTGTGGTGGCTTCTCTTGTTGCAGAGTACAGGCTCTAGGTGCGGGCTTCAGTAGTTGTGGTTCGCAGGATCTAGAGCTCAGGCTCAGTAGTTGTGGCGCACAGGATTAGTTGCTCCGCGGCATGTGGGATCTTCCCTGACCAGGGCTCCAACCTGTGTCCCCTGCATTGGCAGGCGTATTCTTAACCACTGCACCACCAGGGAAGCCCTGGACCACTTTTTAAAATGTAGAAGCCATGTGAGGGGTAATATTAAGTTCATAATTCAACTTTGTATTAATGAGTGAATCAGATTCCTTTCTGAAGTGAGTAGAGGATGACAGAGTACTTGGTGGAGAAGGGAAAATGGTGAAGAAAAGGTCAATGAGGACATTCTTTGCCACTTTGCAATTTTCCCAGGGGGCTGGCCTTGGCATTTGTGCAAATGGCTCTATTTGATCTTGGACACCACAACCCATCCAGCAGGCTGTACCTGGGGGATGGTGGGGTGGGGGGATGGAACATGAGTCCAAGGGCAAAATTCTGCATGATGTGGAAGTAGATCAATCAACCACACTCACTTATATAACATCTACTACCAGGGACAAAGTTCTATGCTGAGCAATAAACATAATTCCCCCATAATTTATACTCTTGTTGAAAGAGAGGACATATGTAACAAAAGACACCTAATAATAAAAAACAAGTGAACATCTTATTTACATGATATAATATTTAGATAGGTTTCAAGTGAGTTTTTTCAGAACCAAATTCCATGACGTTGTAATTTTTCCTGAACCAAATGCCAAAATATCTCAAATTCCGATCTTATTTATTTCAGCTGGCAAAATGTAAACACCATTCATTCATTTATTCATTCATTTGTTCTTTCACCAACTATACCAAGTACCAGCTCTAAAGACTCTATGTGAGTTACTTTGGGGGACAGGATTTCTGGAAACTAGAACTCTCCAAACACCTTTCCAAATTCTTTGACATTTTCAAATGGGTCAAACAACGTTCTTGAAATAAAAGCAAAGTAATTGCCAATAAGCTAAAACTCCACAGATTGCAGTGGAAGCAATGTAGAAATGACCCTTAAGTAAATTAGAACTGGTGAGGACTTCGGTAATGAAAAGCCTCTTCCCTGTAGCTTACCCAGCAATCAGGAAGCAAGGGTAGTTTATATCAAGGTCTCAAAAATAAACATACAGCTTGCCAGCCCCTGGAGATGGAGACGTCATTCTTGAGTGTGCTATATGCAGGGCTCAGAGATAAGTGATGGGCCTCTTCTCACCCTGATTAAAAATATGTTAGCTTCTTTAAACGAAGAATTACAGTGATTTCAGTGTTACAATTATAAGGAGTGACTACTGGGACTTGCATAAACCAAGCTTATTTAAATACTTTTTCAGGAAAGAACATATGCTACTATTAAAGAGTTGTGAGAGAACAACTGTAATCCCATGAGGTAAAGCTACCTGAGAATATTCATGTTTGCTTTCAGATATGAGTCCATTATTTATGTGGAATAATTAGGTGTCTCTATAGATGTCTACTCCAGGGGAGACTCTTGAAACTTTTACCCCTTTCATGTCCAAACTTGTTAGTTATTTCAAGACTGGGAGAATTCCAGTCATACATGAAATCTGTGATGATATTGAAATTGATTCAGTTAATTCACTGATAAAATTTTTTGAGTGCCTGTTCTATGAAAAGTATACAGTTGGTGCTGTATGATGTATACATGTGGACAAAGGCAAAATTCTGTCTCTTGAGGTGCTGAGGTCTGATAAAGAAGAATAACGAATGCAAAGATACCCAATTCCCAAACTGAGAGAGGAAGTTGGTGCGGTTCAATGGGTAAATGAGTAAATGAACTGGGATTTGAGAAAAGGATGGAACTCCAGTTGTGAACACTGGGGAGGGCTCTTCAATGAACAAGTAATAAAATGAATGATGGCCAGAATGAAACTAGAAAAAACCTGTTAATGGACTAACGGTGAGCAATTTAGAACAGCCAGAGAGTCATCTCACTGCGCAGTGCTCCATGGCTATCACCGCATGCCTGGTCCTGGTCCCTCACAGCCCTGCCTGCTAGAGGGAGGGTAGCAGCTTGTTCTTTTTTTTTGCGGTACGCGGGCCTCTCACTGTTGTGGCCTCTCCCGTTGCGGAGCACAGGCTCCGGATGCGCAGGCTCAGCGGCCATGGCTCATGGGCCCAGCTGCTCCACGGCATGTGGGATCTTCCCAGACCGCGTCACGAACCTGTGTCCCCTGCATCGGCAGGCGGACTCTCAACCACTGCGCCACCAGGGAAGCCCTAGCAGCTTATTCTTTAGAAATGGCGAGCAAGGGAAGGAAGTGCTTTCCTCTTCCCAAGCAACAGGCACATTTAATATGGGATTTCTGTTGGCAATGCCTTAAGCCATGGAGTTATTTGGCACTTCAGTCTGTGTGTGACAGGAGAGAGAAGAGACAGGAAATAAGCATTCCTTCCAGCATCCCCCCAGATATGAAGAAACAGGACCAAGAACCAGCTCTTCCTCCCTACTTTCTTTGAATTTTAATATGTACAAGAGCCTTATCTTGCCTTTGCACCCTGGAGAGGGCAGCTGCCATTGGGATGCTGAGTGGAAGAACTTGGAATCCACTTCTGCGGGGAGCCAGTCAGCGACTCAGTGTTTGCGGAGGATCCAGGGAGGAACAGAGAAGAGCTCTCACTGCTATACTATTCCAGGGTTGCTGCTGAGTCAGAAGAATAAACAACGTGCTTCAGAAGTCAGAGTATTTCACATCTTTCTTGATTATTCATTTCTTCTCCCAATTCTTACCACTCAGCCCACCAAACCCTCCTTCTTGATAAAATTTTTCTTATTTAATACTATATCTTATTTAATGTTAGGAAAAGACTGATTTGGGATCATATGTGTATGAATTATATAAATGTGGCTGATCACCTTTTCTGATGGCAAGGCAAGCTTCTTAATTAGCTCTAACATAAATGATTATTATTTTTTTATTGTTCCGTGGTTCTCAACCCAGGCTTCATATTAGAATAACCTTGAGGGCTTTTAAAAAATCCCAATTTCCAGGCTGCTCCCAGGTCAATTACACCAGAGTCCTGGGGTTAGGACTCAGGCATCAGCATTCTTTAGAGCTCTGTAGGTGATTCCAATGTGCAGCTGATGCTGACAACACAGTTCTAAGTGTCTTGAGGGTGAATAATAAACCCAAACTAGTAGTGGATGAAAATATATGTGCATCTAATGTTTAAGTATCAGATTATTAGCAGTTCTCAACAAATGTATTTCCCTTTTTAAAACAGTCTTCTGAGAAGTGACCTTCATACATGTGTTGGGTTTTTTTGCTTTTGAAGAGGGAAATTTAAGACTTTATTTTTTTTTTCTTCTTTTTTTAGCATCTTTGTTGGAGTATAATTGTTTTACAATGTTGTGCTAGTTTCTGCTGTATAACAAAGTGAATCAGCTATATGTATCATACATTTGTTATAGAATATTATTTTAGTGATGTCTCTCTGCTAGTGACGTGAAGCATGTTGCATATAAACTGTCTGGAGACCGTGATGTTATTTGCAAACATGCCAGAGAATGCAACAGATTTTACAAAGGTTTATGAAAACAATATGCTTCATTTTTGTTAGTGTAGAAGCAGCTTCAAATTTAGCCTCCTGTTAAAGAGAAAGCCCAGAGAGCAGAAGCGAGAAGAGTCTGATTCTTTGTTCACTCCCAGCTACTGTGAGCCCCTTATTTCTAAAACTCATAACAGCTTTGGCCGTTTCCTCTCTTGACTCTTTAATCAAACGCAAGATCTGTTACATCTATCTCTGTGATTTCCTTTTACACCTTCATCATTTCTCCGTTTTCATGGTTACTATCCTAAATCAGACTCTTACTATCTTTGCCATGGTAATTGTCATATGCTCTCCACTTCATTTTTTCTTATATGTAGTCTGTAGCTCAAAGATCTGAGGGCATGATGTCTTCACTCACCTATAGTGGTTATCCACTGCCCACAGAAATATTACAACTCATAAGCCAGACATGCAAGCTCTCCATCATCTGGCCCCAGACCTGTTTTCCAAGACTATGCCCTTTGTGTGTAGTTCTGTGGAACTGATCTAGCTGCTCAGTAGTCCTCAGATATGGCTTTGTTTTTTTCTGCTATCAGGACTCTTGCTCCTGCTGGTATTTCTGCCAATATCCACATCCTATCCAGTATGGAAGTCTCACATTTCATCTGCTTCACAAAACCCTGACCTTCACAGCTAAAAGCAATAGTTTCCTACTGTGATCCCATTACAACACTTTACCTGGCCACTTTTTAAATACTTCTCAAAAGCCCCTTAATCCTTCTGTCTCTGTTCACTTAGTTGTAAAATGGGAATAATACCTACCTGAAAGATGGCTTGTAAGATCATATATGAAAAAGCCCAATTTTTAAAGTCTTTCCTTCCTTCCTCCCTCCCTCCCTCTCTCCCTCCCTCCCTCCCTCCCTCCCTTCCTTCCCTCCTTCCTTCTTTCCTTCATTTACATATTTGGTTTACTGTCCATTATATCTTTGTAATTTCCTTGTGGCCAGGGTCCTGTGACTGATAAATTCTTGTTTTTTACACAATTCTTATGGTAATGTTTTGCAATGTAAGCACTCATGTACATGTTTGTTATAAAAGGGCCCAATATTCATGACTTGCTATAGAAGTTATAATCAAGGTTTAGGAGAAGGGATAAAGGTCAGAAGTCCAATTATTGTTTTGATGGTGTAATAGTAATCATAATAATTATTATTATCATAATTTAAAATTATCCTATGTATTTACCCCAAAACTCATTGAGGAAACTTTTGTAATCTTGAGAAATCAGGAGTCAAATTAGATAAATTGATTTAGGTCAGACAGCTTCTAAGCATTAGGCATGGATTCAGACCAAGGCCTCTCCAACTTGAAAGCACGTGTTATTCTAGCACACCAGGGTTGGTTAGATTCTCTCTAAGGCCATGTCTGCCTGGTGGCAATCATTGCAGATAATCCTTCTTTTTTCACTATAATTGTGTCCTAGGTCCACAGGAAAACAAGAAGTAGCCATGGCAGGAGGCCGTTAAGAAGAAATTCTGGACTATGATTGGGTAGAACAGATGCAGGAATAAAGAGATTAAACAAGCTCTGGTTATTACCCTGTTGGCACGCTTCTTAGGTTCATGTTAGAGTCCTAAAACAACGCCTGCTGTGACTGCATCCTTGGGACTGGCACAAGTCAGTGATCTTCCAAGAGGCAAGTGTGGATTCCTGCTTATTCTCTCCCCCAGTTTAGTTTCTGTGCATTCTTACTTTTCCTGTGGTCAGTAGCTGACCTCTTCCCAAGGGATGTTTGGCCCTAAGGAAGCTAAATGCTTCCTTTGCCACTGGTTATTTTCTGTGCCTCTGGTATGTTTTTTACAGACTCTCCTAATCATGTCATTCTAGAGGGTCTCCTTTCGTAGTTGCTGCTGAGGGGACAGGAGGTCCTGACACTACATTCTTACCACCCCACATCACCCAAGACAGAAGAACAGATTCTCTCTCTGAGGAATTTGGATTTAGGACACATTGATTCTACTCTCTCTTTACTGGGGCTTGAAATGGGAGGGCCGATTTTCAGAGAAGGAAGAGGGTGACACTGATGTGCCCGGGGATACATAGATGAGAGGCTGTGAGCTCCAGGGAGGAAAAGGAGACAGGGTATAGCTGCCTTGATTCTTGACAGCTTTCTGGGTGGGTTCTAATCTCACAGGCAGCTTAATTGCTTCCCTAGCCTTGAGTTCTATAAAATAATCCTATAGCCTTTTAAATAAATTCCTCCTTTCAGCTTAAGCAAGCATGAATGGGTTCTGGTTTTTACAGCCAAACAATCCTCTAACTGAGAGTTAACTAATTTTTAAACCATTATCAAAATTCAAGCTTAATTTGCTTTTGCTCATGATGAGTCACTAATCTATGTTGGGTCCCCATGATCACATTCTTTATTGGGATCTACAGTTGACCTCTAGGGTATGTTTCATAGCCCTTAATGTCTCTTCTACATAACTGCTTATTTATGGAGTTTCATGATGTTTTAAATACTTTGGTTTCATAGCAAACACATTTCACTTAATCTTTCAGTTCTGCAATAATACTACTAGGTCAACCCTTCTATTCTACCATTTCTTTCTTCCTTTCTTTTTCTCCCTTTCTCTCTTCCTTCCTTTCTCCCTCCTTCCCTCTCCCCCTTTTTCTTCCCTCCCTCCCTCCCTCCCTCCCTTCCTTCCTTATCTCTGTGATATCAGAGAGCAGAAGAATCAGGGAGAACAACCCAGAATTGTAAACTAGAAGTCATCCTTCATCCAGCTTACTAAATCGACTGAGCCCAGTCACCTAACCTCTCAGCGCCTCACTTTAAGTAAAGTGGGGAAACTATACCCATGTCTCTTCCAGCATGGAAATCCTATGATTCAATGATTCTGTCCCCATTCTGGAATATACCATGTAGAGATAGAAATTAGTGGAAAATTTGTTCAGAGTACATGTTTTCCGAACTTATTTGACCATGGAATACTTTTTTTTTTCTATTGACATATAGTTGATTTACAATGTTATGTTAGTTTCTGGTATTGAGCAAAGTGATTCAGATATATATATTCTTTTTCATATTATTTTCCATTATGGTTTATTACAAGATATTGAATATAGTTTCCTGTGCTATAGAGTAGGATCTTGTTGTTTATCTATTTTATGTATAGTAGTCTGTAAATGCTAACCCCATACTCCTAATTTATCGCTCCCCCATCCCCACTATTCCCTTTGGTAACCATAAGTTTGTGTTCTGTGTCTGTGAGTCTGTTTCTGTTGTGTAAATAAGCTTACTTGTGTCATATTTTAGATTCCACATATAAGTGATATCATATGGTGTTCATCTTTCTCTTTCTGACTTACTTCACTTAGTATGATAATCTCTAGGTCCATCCATGTTCCTGCAAATGGCATTATTTCCTTCTTTTTATGGCTGAATAGTATTCTATTGTATATATATGTACCACACCTTCTTTATCTATTCATCTGTCGATGGACACTTAGGTTGCTTCCACATCTTGGCTGTTGTAAATAGTGCTGCTATGAACATTGGGGTGCATGTATCTTTTCGAATTAGAGTTTTCGCCAGATATATGCCCAGAATTGGGACTGCTGGGTCATATGGTAGTTCTATTTTCAGTTTTTTGAGGAACCTCCATACTGTTCTCCACAGTGGCTGTACCCATTTACATTCCCACCAACAGTGTAGGAGGTTTCCTGTTTTCCACACCCTCTCCAGTATTTGTTATTTGTAGACTGTTTAATGATGGCCATTCTGGCATGGAATATGGAATGCTTTTTAAATAATTACATATTGATAGAACACCAGCAATAGCTCATGGGATATAATATGCACTTAGATTAAAGAGAACAAAAAAAATGGCCTATGATAACTTAGTTGCTGCAAGGAATGGTGAAAAACAATTCATATTCTAACTCAATACAGGACCAAAACAATAATACATATTAAACAGATTAAATCATTTTCATTTGTATTGGGAAAATGAAAAGAGACAAAAATAGCTGAAATAAGGTTACATAGTAAAGAGCAATAATTATTAAAAGTCAGCCTATGGATATCAGTAAAAGAAGTGGTTAGATACACTGAAACATTGATATTTAGATTCTGCCTCATGCGTTTATGATTCATGCAATTTCCTGGGTTTCTCTCTATTTCTTTAATACAAATTGTTGCATGAGAATAATATACAAGTCTATTTAAATACATTAAATATATTTTAGAGGAAACGGTGTTATTGGAAAATTTTTTGCTTGAAACACCTCAAGATTTTGCAGTTTGAGAAAAGTTGACCTAGGTGAACCGAACGCCATATAGGTTTTCAGTGAGTAGCCTATTTTTCCCTTCCTGCTCTCTCCACTGCCCACATGCTTGCATGCACGGCTATTAGATTGATTTATTCTCTCCTGGGCTTTTGTATTCTGTGGCATTACATATATTTCGTAACAGTAAGTCTGGCACTGCAATTTTATAGACGTCAATGGCAGTGGTCCTTGTATAGATTTAAACTTACCTGACCGCATTATATCCCTTGAAAATAGCCTTGCTATTTAAGGGATTGTCACTGAATCTAGTATGTATGATTAATGTATAATGCTTCCTATTAAGAACTTTGAATGTGTACATTAAAAGAGTTATAAATTGCACTTCATCATTGGTTTGTTTCTTTCATATATCTTGAGAAAAACCCGATGGCTGTAGCATTGCCATTTTGTGACTAATCCTTCATGTAATAAACCTAAGCTTCAATTATCTTGAATGAATGGTCTATTTAAGAAACCCTTTGGCTTAGTGCTGAACTGTATTCCTACTTAAGGAGCCAAACATCATGGAGAAACTTCCAGCAATGTATAACAGCAGCTTCCTCATTCTGGAGTTTTAAACTTCTACCTTCAGGGGTAAATATATGGATCCTAGAACCATCAGGACTTCCAAGATCTCATTGCAGATACTTGAGTGAGCAGAGTTGTACTAAGATAGAATTGCTAATTTCCAGAGTTGGAGTTACTGAGTTAATATATAATGCTGCTTTCTGCAAAAATAAGCCCTTAATGGCACAGTTTTACTATACTAAACACAATTTTATTTGATCCATGAAAAACAACAGGGTGAATGTAGATGCCAACATTATAGTGATGACTAATAATTGGAAGCAGTTACTTATAGCACTTTAGACTAGTACATTTTTCTTACCATTTATTCTAATACTAATTTTTGTGGTTTTAATCTTGGCTACAGAACGCACATAGCATAGTTTAGTGAAGTTGGGCTCACATTTGTAGGCACTTCAGAATGCATATTTTAAGGACACACACACACTTAAGTTCAGTGAGAAAGTGAATATTTTGTTCAAAGAACAATATGCAAAGAAAGAAATAGCATGAGTACAGAATGAGAAGGACCTCACTGTGTTTACAGTTCTCATGGAAAAGAATAGTTAACTGCAAGTACTAGATGAACCAATGTTGATATATCTGATCGATCAGTGGGATATATCAATGTGATAAATCTGTCTAAAATCCTCTAAATGGAAACTTCCTGTGAGAGAAAAAGAGTCAACTTTAATTGAAATATTCTTGCTCAGACAAGAAAGGTATCAGAAGTTCATTGTGCACTAACAATAGTCAGACCACCTGCGGAGTATCCGGCTCATTGGCAAGCTAGAGCAGTTTCCCAGTATAATCTGCAGAACAGTAGCTCTTTGTATATTAACAAGTATTATTAGGAGAAAAGTATGTGGTCAACAAAATTTGGAAAGATGAGCTGTTAAGCAATTTAATAGGTGTCTTTTGGGTAGTACTTTTCAGAGACTAATGTATCAATATACATTGTAAATGTCCAAGATGGGATGACGTAGGGAAACCTGGAGTGAAATGGCCTACCCCAGTGTCCTGAAGTAATTTGCATTCACCTCAAAATACTTACATTCTCCCTTCATCCCCTGACCCTTCTTCTAGGACTCTGGTCCTCCTGTCATTGGCTTTCCTGCCACTCTCTTGACTATTTCACTCTCCAGTGGCTGCTTTATTTCTTTCCTCAGACACAGACATGCTGTGTTTCATAAAAATAATTTTAATTTTGCTTCTCTCTCCAGATGCATACTCTCTTTTTTCTTCCTCTTGCTACTTCTGGTATTTGATGCCTTTTCCTCCCTACATTTTCGAATGAGGACTATTTTTCTTTCTTGGATAATCTTGCAGATTAGTATTCCATGGTACATGCCTGGGGCCATGCTCAGTTAGAGATGCTTAAAAGAGGCAGAGAGAAAGACAATGCATTTGAAAATTAGGTATTTGTCTTTCAATGGTTGAGGGGTTCATCAGTGAGAAAGGGGATAGAGTTATTCTAGTTTCCTCTAGAACAGAGCTTATTAACCATGAGTGTGTGTGTGTGTGTGTGTGTGTGTGTGTGTGTGTGTGTGTGTGTG